>NC_036643.1:5163380-5198740 GCF_002806865.2 Cucurbita pepo subsp. pepo
TATATGTGTGTGTATGTATATATATATTGTTTTGAATTGATCTACAAAACCAAGATTTGATGATGAACTAAAGTGTATTGTAATATGAACTTGCAGAGAGAAGGTATACATACCCATCACCAAGCCATATATTTCATTGATAGGAAACAGGAGACGAATGACAGACACTGTAATTACATCGAACAGCAAAGCTTCCGACAAAGATGTCAGCGGACTCGAGCTCGGGACATATAGAACAGCCACGGTTGCGATCGACTCCGACTACTTCTGTGCATCAGGAATCACATTCGAGGTTAGCAGCATAAACAACAAAGATAAACAAAGATAAGAGTATTAAGTATGAAGTTATTGAGTTTTGTAAGTTCAATGTGGTTTGGTTTGTAGAACACAGTTGTTTCAGCGCCTGGAGATAAGGGAAGACAAGCTGTGGCTCTAAGGATTTCAGGAGAAAAGGCTATGTTTTATAGAGTCAAGTTCTTGGGACAACAAGATACACTTTTGGATGATATGGGCACACACTATTTCTATCAATGTCACATTCAAGGGACTATTGATTTCATATTTGGTACGGCTAGATCGCTCTATGAGGTAACGGTAACGAGATCTAGACAAGTAGTTGATCCCTTTCGAGTTTTGAACTTGTCGTCTGATGTTTGTCTGTTTTTCTCTCTTGAAAACCAGCAATGTGTGATAACTTCCACGGCGGAGACCTTTGGAGCTATAGCAGCGCATCATCGGAGCTCGCCGGATGATGACACCGGGTTCTCTTTCGTGCGCTGCGTGATTAATGGAAGTGGCAGAGTACTCCTGGGAAGAGCATGGGGGACCTATTCAAGAACAATATATTCTTACTGTTATATTGAAGATATGATAAGTCCGTTAGGATGGAGCGACTGGAGCGACCCATCAAGACAAAGGTAAGGCAAATATACTTACAATAACGATCCCCCGACACATACACATGCATATCATGACATTAACCAAGGTGGGCGTAAGTTGACCCGAACACTCACAAATAACGACCCCCCCGACACACACACATCCCGTGAGATTAACCGAGGTGGGTGTAAGTTGACCCCAACACTTACAAGAATTATAAATATCCCTCCACCTCTTGAATCAAGCTAATATTGTTATAAGACAAAGGTCAAAGGCAAAGTATACTTACAATAACAACCCCCCGACCCCCGACACATACACACACATCCTGTGAGATTAACCGAGGTGGGCATAGGTTGACCCGAACACTCATAAGAATTATAAATATCCCTCCACCTCATGAATCAAGCTAACCTAATAGAATTTTTCAATTGTTATCCACACACAGGACAGCAGTTTTTGGGCAATATAGATGCAGGGGCAGTGGAGCTAACACAAAAGGTTGGGTGCCATGGGCAAGGACTTTCACCTCCGAGGAAGTGAGACCTTACGTGGATAGGAACTTCATCAATGGAGAACAATGGCTTAACCTATGATGAGATGTAACACAAAGAATATCAACTTTTGACACTTCCAATACAAAAAACATTAATAGAACAACCATCATGTTGAGTTCCAATGATGGAATAACAAACAAAAATGTAGCAACAATTATATCAACGCCGAAGAGTATTTAGAAACAAGCGTCTATGTTTAGAACATTTTATAATTCTTTCTAGTGGTTATCTACTTCCTTTTTTTGCTTAGTTTACTGTAAACAAACTTAAATAATAGGCATGAATTGAATTATTGGATTGATTATTTATTGCAGAGAAATCAGTTTACAACAACACTTATGGATTAATGCTTTTTCAATGTTTCAATGATCAAAATCATGCATGCCTTGAGAGTATATGATCGATATAAAACTATGACTAGCATATATATATATATAGGTCTTGATTTGATTTGACTAGCTTGCTAATTCTTTTAATACAATGCTGATAGTATTCATGAGAAAATATTTTCTCACAATAGAACAATTCTCTACGAAGCTCTAAAAATGGCCAGTTTCCTTGTAACGGCCTAAGCTCATTGCTAGAAAATATTGTCCTATTGGGTTTCCCCTCAAGGTTTTTAAAACACATCAGCTAGAGAGATGTTTCCACACCCTTATAAAAGGTGTTTCGTTCTCCTCCCCAACCGATGTGGGATCTCACATTCCTAGTGGATGAAGAAAAGTTTCTTAGATTGACTCATAAGATTCCTCAGACTCTTCTAAGGCAATACCATATTCTGACTATATATTAAGTTCGAACCAAAGGAATGAAGAAGACATCAAACTTCACTGCATTATGGGAGGAAGACAATTTACATAAATATGAGCAAGGGATTCAAAACTTCATAAAAAGCATGCTTGAAGAAATGGCTAGTCTCTTGGGAGGAAAATGGCAGAAGCATCCCAAATTTCAAAAGGCAGGAAATGCAGCTTAATTTTCTTAGCAATCAGCTAACTTATAATGTAGTTTAGAAGCCTTACAAGCATATTTCAAAAGCGTCTCACGTGCCAATATTTGGTCCTCGAGTCGACACTGGCTGGCCATGAGAATATCTCCATTGACCACAGGCTGAGCATTTCTCCAACTTCACACTGTTTTCTAAGGTGCAGAACTTACATGACCAGAATTTGTATTTGGTATCAGCAGCTTTTGGCTTTGGTGAGAAACAGAGCTCACATATTGGAGCTAGTGGCTGCATGACAATGAACATTGGCATGGAAAAAACAAACAGTGAGAAGCTTGGCAGGACGGTATATAATAAACGTGCCCATAATGATACTTTAAGGTAAATATGTACATTTTTATATGTAGCAATGTGAAGTTAAATTAAAGGACTAATCTATGGTGCTAATTTTTACAATTCTCACTCCAGTCCAAGCATGCGTTGAGGAAAAGTATAGAGATTGTGCAACGATGATGTTCATATAGTAATCAAATATATGAATCAATGAAGTTCAGAACACATACTGGATTCAGTAAGGTGCAATTTCCACACTCCCACATGGAAAGTTCTCCAGGATGAGTAGTTCCATCATGAATTGGCATCAAATTAGAGGATGAACAGGGAAGATCTATTGAGGTAGTTTCTGCACAAGATTGAGGAAATGGAACTCTATATGTCATTTTGTGACGCTTATTTGATTCGGCATCATAGCCAGCAGAGGAACCAGGGATTACATTATCTTTGGATAAATCAACAAAATCGGGTTTCAGGTGACCATTGGATGACTTAATAGAACTCCTTTCTGACTCACGACGTCTTTTATGGTGTAATGCATCCACACCCTGACTTGGATTGCTAAACGGCCCTGATTCACCTGCTTGGGGGGGAAGCGCCGCTTCTGATGGAAAATCAGAGCAGCAATCCTCATCCACAGGCATTGCTTGAGATGAAGCGCACCAAATATCATCCTGAAGCCTCCTTTCTGCAGCCATTGCAGCTGCTTGTACAGGACTTAGTGCGACCATGATGTCGCTATCACCACCAAGCCGTTTAGGCCCAGATGGAAGTAGAGATCTCAAACGTCTTCTTCCTTCTGCAGCAACTAGGGAAGATTTGCGGAGGGAAGAAAGAGGGGGTTGATGCATATTACCACCCAAACGTCTCCCCGGGATATCAAATCCCTGTGCTGTACCACTAATCCCCCTAGCCATCAACTCCTCACATTCCTTCATTTTACAAAAACCATCAAATGGGATGCATGATAAGAGGAAATGTCCAATCAAAATGTAAGTTTCCAAGAATAAAATAGAAAAATACAAACATGGGATTACATTGATGAACATTCTCTTAAGTAAAATATATGCCCATGAGTTGTAAATGGAAAACAAATTTGCAATCAGGCAGTAAAACATGATGAACATTTATGAAACGCAAAGAACTAAAAGCAGCAAAATCTAGTCCAAGTACAAAATTAGACGATTCCTCCTCCTTGCAGCACTTAATAATAAATATCAAAAAGACAATGCCACTACTTTAATCTCTGATCAGGCCAATTGCTTTAACCATAATTATGTCAATCAATTGGCATGCAATAGGGTTATAATAAGCGCCAACCAGAAACCTTTCTAAGCTCATCCCAAAGCTTGTAGAAATTGGCATTGTGAGGGCCATGGAGATTGTGGCAAAGCTCATGTAGCATTGTATCCAACACTTGATTGAAGGGGAAGAAATCTCCATCCCTATTTGGCCTTCGAAGCCTCAACTTCACATGAATTCCACGTCCCACATTTACCCCTAAAAGTGCTGGATTTTTTGGGCTGCAAATTTATCAACAAATCATAATGCAGGAAAAAATAGACACCAGAATATTTGAATACATCAAGAATAGAGCAACAACAGTAGGAAATTCATTGTTTCCCCTTACCAATCACAAGATTAAAAAGCACAGGGATAAACCAAGAATGAACATTTTGGGCAGTTTGATTTGGTTAAACAAATTTCTCTTTTCATCATTCCTTGCAACAAAAACTATTAAAATGAAAATTAATATCTTCAGCATTTTCATTTCGTCAGATCCACCAAGAACAATGTAAAATATGATAGAATCCAAGAGGAAAATCAACAACAAAAAATTACAATCCTTCCATTATAATGAACACGAAACAACATGGTTGAAACTTCAACCTACCAAGAGAAAAGGCACAGTGATTTTCAAATAACATTTACCAGAACTCCGAAAGAACCTTGACTCGCCATTTGTGCCTACACATAATTGGTTGGACTTGTTTGGCAATTCTCTCCAGCATCTCCTTTGCTTCTTTCTCTCCAGCCTTCTTCTTCAAGGCTTTAATTTCCCAAACTTTGTTAACGTCGCTCACATCCATACTAAGAAAGAAAAAATTCGAGAACTTAAACAAGCGATTAAGCGCACGAAACTTTAACAAATCAGATTCACCGTAATTACAGACAGAACTGAAATCGGAATCTGTTGATTCGAAAGCATATTTCAAGCAGATTAAGGATCATTTGGAACTCGAATCGGCATTGAAACTTTGAAGAAGAGATTTGTTTCACCATGATCGTGAATTGGCTCGACGGCAAGAAATTCTGATAAGGATCGGCCAGGTTTGGGACGCATTTCGAAACTATTGGAGGGATTTATGAAGTTCATAGACGCGCTTTATATATTTAACTTCAACCATAATAATTTTTTTTTTTTTTTTTTTTTTTTTTTTTTTNAATTTATATCATAATTATATCAATTATTATATACCATTTATTAATTATTAATATTTATTTTCACTCCATTTATTTAAAATCAACTCAAAATAAACTAAATAAAATTATTATTCTCCAAAATATTACTAAAATTATTACATTTTTCTTTCGAAAAAATAAAAGAATACCAGCACAATTTTCTTCGAACTTTTTCCATTAAATAGGGAGGATGTCACAGTCATGTTTGTCCAAGCACGTGTTGCCTATGGCTGCATGACAGATGTCTCGTTCTTGCTCGTCAAGGACTTGTTGTCCATGGTTGCATACCCGTTCCAAACCCCTTTTACATGCTTTCATCCTAGATAGGCCATTTTCACGTTGGGTCAATACGAGGATATATGACCATTCACCAAAACCATGTCTACGCTCGCCATAACTAAAATACCCCAAAATGTACTGTAGGAGAAGATGACCAGTCGTCATTTCTTCCTACCCTGAGTTATATGTTATTTAAGCTCTGATATTTCTTTATTTGCTTGTAGTCCTATAACGTTGTTTTCTTCAATTCTTTAAATGATTTTCAAATGTATTTCTTCGACTTTTAAAATTTTATAGATTTTTTTAATATAATACCGACAATATAGTATTTTTTTTTAATAGAAGAATATTAATGAAAAGTTTTAAATTTAAGAATATTTTTTAAATCTTATTAAAATTTTAAGTGTATTTTTTAAATAAAGTATTTTTTTAAACTAGATTTATTATTAAAAATTTTAAAAATTAAAAGATTATTTTTTAAATAAAATACAAAATTTATAGGTATTTTTATTAATTTATAAAGGAAAAAGAATATATATATATATATATATATATATATATATATTAATATAATACGGACCACATAAGTATTTTTTAATTTTTTTTAGTGGAAAAGTATTAATGAAAATTTTTAAATTTAAGAATATTTTTTAAATATTATTAAAATTTTAAATAAAGTGTATGTTTTTTTTAGACTTTTTCGAAGTTAAAAGTATTATTAAACTTTTTAAAAATAAAAATATTATTTTTTTAGATAAAATACAAAATTTATAGGTATTTTTATTAATTTAAAAAAAGGAAAAGAATTGATATATATATATATATATATATATATATATATTTATTTATTTATTTATTTATTTTTTATTATTATTTTTTTTTTGGGAATTTACAAAAGATCAATGGGTGCAGGGTGAGTTTCCTTGTGCTAGTAAACATGGGCGAGCTGATTTTTTCTCATTAAAAAGCGATTTTTGGATCTTGGGTTTCTCTGCTTGTTGCTCACACTCAGCCCAAGAATCTCTATCCAATAGCCGTAAAATCAAATCTGTTTCGTATTTGATCAACTTTTCCTCTCTGGATTTCTAAACTCAGTTCAACAATGGCGGGTCTTGCTATTGTTATGGATCTATTACGGAAAAATCCGGCCGTCAACGCACCGCAAAGCTTCCACTCTTATGGGGCGTTCTCCGCCGCCGCTGCCGCTGCCGGAACCCCTTTTGCCTTCAGAGCTTTCTTAGGGTATGTGTTGATGCGTCAATGGTTTCGATGTTCTTGTCTTGAGTTTGATTTCTTCGTTATCGAGATGATCGGATTAATTTTTTTTTTTTTTTTAAATTCACTTTTATCTGCTGGTTGTTTCTTTGAATTGGATTCGTCTGTTGAGATTTGTAGTTTTGATGAAACGATAGAGTTCTTCATTTGTTCTTCTTCAAATTTGAAATGAACTGATTCTGTTTGTGCAAATCGTTAGTAATCAGTTGTTAATCATTGTTTATCTGTTTGAGAACGTGTTTTTGTTTGATTTTTCATTAGCAGTTCTCAGTTTACATGATTAGGGATGGGTTGTTTTATGCAAATTTGCATCTAGATCATGTTCTTTATGGTGAAGTATGATAGTTATCTTCAAATTTGAAATTCTTTTGTAACTGTAGCCTTTTGATGATTATTATCAATTGGAAAGAGCTTATCATGTAGTTCCTTGGCGGGGTCTGTTGGGAGAGGAGTCCCCAGCTCGGCTAATTAAGGGGTTGATCGTGGGTTTATAAGTAACGAATACGTCTCCGTTGGTATGAGGCCTTTTGGGAAAACCAAAAGCAAAACGATGAGAGTTTATGCTCAAAGTGGACGATATCGTACCATTGTGGAGATTCATGATTCCAACATGGTATTAGAGTCATGCCCTTAACTTAGCCATATCAATAGAATCCTCAAATGTCGAACAAAAAAGTTTTGAGCCTCGGAGGTGTAGTCAAAAGTGACTCAAGTGTAAGAGTGTACTTTGTTCGAGGACTTTAGAGAAAGAGTTGAGCCTCGATTAAGGGGAGGCTATTCGAGGGCTCCATAGGCCTCAGGGGAGGCTCTATGGTGTACTTTGTTCGAGGGGAGGATTGTTGGGAGAGGAGTCCCCACATCAACTAATTAAGGGGTTGATCGTGGGTTTATAAGTAATGAATACATCTCCATTGTTAAGAGGCTTTTTGGGGAAACCAAAAGCAAAACTATGAGAGCTTATGCTCAAAGTGGACAATATCATACCATTGTGGAGATTCGTGATTTCTAACAGGGTCCTCTACCTCGGCCTCTAGGGCGTTCATATTTTGGCGGTTTTAATGAAGTTCTATGATGTTTCTGTTAAAAAAAACAAATGATTAACAACTTAAATTCGATATTAACTCTCAGAGCTGGATTAGATTTTAATCCAGTTCTTAGGTGAACGAGTTTTGAGCTTCATATGAAGGATGATAGACTCTCGAAAACTGAATACGTGAAATCTGCAAGCGTTCTTAGATTTACTATCATCAGGATTTCGCTTACATGAAATTGCATCTTTCTAGTCAGTTTATACTATGATTTACCTATGGTTGGTTACTTAACATGACTGGTCGTGCTACGACACAGTAACCGGATTCCAATTGCTCATTGTGATGCCGGTGTGGACGTGACCGGGGACTATCTCTCAAATCTACAGAGTGCATCAAGGAAAATCTTTCAGCATGAGTCTCTTCAATACACTACAAAGGAGTACAACATTGAGTTAAAGCCATTATTCTCTGCTTTTCAATGGAGGATGCTCGGTATGACAACGTTGAGGTCGTTTCTGATGTTTTATTTGCCTCTTTTGGAGCCCCGTGCAAAGTTGGAAGACGAGGACGATGAGGACTTCTTCAACGACGCTCAAGAAGAGCAGCAAGTTGATCTAGTTTCTCCGTTTAAAAAGTCCATCAAGCAAATCGTTCGTGAGGTTTGTCGAATTACCCATTCTCCATTTTTTTTCTTTTGAAGTTTAAGGAATCAACGTTAATTGATCTGTGTTTTGGTCTGCTTTGAGTAAAAGCTTTTATGAAGTCTTCTAATAATTTTTAAAACTTGTCGAGTTGTTTTTCCCTCTGTACGGTTAGGTCTGAAACCATACTTGATACCGTTCGTGTAACAACCCAAACCCACCGTTAGCAAATATTGTACTCTTTGGGCTTCCCCTCGATGTTTTAAAACGTGTCTACTAGGGAGAGGTTTCCACACCCTTATTAAGGAATGCTTCGTTCCCCTCTCCAACCGATGTGGGACCTCACAACTCGGTAGCTTGCTTACTGCCTGCCTTCGTCGTGGGGTTAAACGGTTGTAGAGTTACGTATTGGTCTTATTGCTCTGAGGATAGAATGTCACCTATGTGTTCCATGAACTATGTGATACTTCATTAGTGAAAACTGCTTGATCTCTTAGCGGAAGTTACTGTTTGGAGCATCCTGAATTTTCATATCATTTCGCTTATCAGCCCATTCCTCGTCAAACGCTCGAAATTGCATCGTGTTAACCCCACTTATTTGTCATGTACTGAAATACTATCTTCTTTCTGGCTATTGATTAAACGATAAACGTAATCGATATTGAAATGCTGTCTTTGCGTGTCCCACATTAATTGGGGAGGAGAACGAAACACCCTTTATAAGGGTGTGGAAACCTTCCCCCACCCAGCAGATGCGTTTTAAAGCCTTGAGGGGAAGCCCGAAAGGAAAAGCCCAAAGAGGACAATATCTGCTAGGGGTGGATCTAGGCATTACAAATAGTATCAGAGTCAGACACCGGACGATGTGTCAGCCTTCTCGCTGTTCCCCGAAGGGGGATAGACACGAGGCGGTGTGCCAGTAAGGACGCTAGGCCCCAAAGGAGGGTGGATTCGATGGCGGTCCAACATCGATTGGAGAAAGGAACAAGTGCCAGCGAGGACGCTGGCCCCGAAGGGGGGTGGATTGTGATGTCCCACATTGGTTGGGGAGGAGAACAAAACACCCTTTATAAAGGTGTGGAAATCTTCCCCTAGCAAACGCGTTTTAAAGCCTTGAGGGGAAGCCCGAAAGGGAAAGCCCAAAGAGGACAATATCTGTTAGCGGTGGATCTGGGTCGTTACAGTCTTGTATTTCATGGCTTACGCTCGAGTTAAATGTTCGGAAAATGGTACAGTTTTTCGTTCAGGACTCGAGCAACCAGCTTCCGGGTGCAATATCTCTATCGAAGCTACTGTGTTGCCTTGCTTATTCTGGAACCTTTTGTTCTGCAATGTCTTCTTTTTTCATCTGTCTCCGTAATAGATATTTCTTATAACATTTGATACCAAGTTAACTGATCACTTTATTCGGATATCATCAGACGACCGTCGTGACAACGAGACGCATCTTGGAAAGAATTTCGGTCCACTATTTTTCGCAGCGTATTGCATGGAAGCTTCTTAAAGGTAACTATCCTCACCGTTCCTAATTTTTCGACATCGTTTGAAATGGCAAACAAGATTTAAAGATAGTTTTCTTTCATTTGTAATTGGTAGCTAGCAATGTAATGAACCAACTTATCTATTTATTGACACGACAGATGTTCCGAAATCCGCCATTCGCAAGGCAGGACGAGGACTGCCTACTTCGGTCTACTTCTTTAGAGTTAGCAGGACGACATTCCGAGGTTAAATTCCATTATCAACCCCCACGCCCCGAAAAAGATATACCCATCACCATTCTCAGATGCTCATTGTGTTTTCCTGCTTGGACTTGACAATACAGGACACGCTCTAGGAGTTGCAGCTTCATGGCTTGTCCAAGTCGGTATCGAAATCTACCGATACATATCTGCAAAAGTGAAGCCCAAAGAAGACGATATAAGCGATGAAACTGATAAAATCATACTTTTAAGGAAGAAGATTGCAGGCGCTACTCTCCGATGTAGCACATCGCTAGTTTTCGCTTCCATTGGAGCAGGCATAGGCGCCACCCTCTTCCGCCCATCGACAGGCCAGTGGATCGGTAAGCTCTCACACCCTTCTAAACCCATCGTTACTATCGGTACTGTTGCATCGTGACTCGTTTTTGAATCATTAGAGTCCTTTGATTGTGTGCAGGATGTGCTGTGGGGGACTTGGCAGGGCCTGTTATTGTGACAATTTGCGTGGAGAAAACGTTGAACTTGGATCTTTAGCTCACTTGGGGTATAATCTTCTGACTCATTCTTTGAAACTTCATATGGGAATGTGTATTGATTTCTTCTGGATTTTCTTCTACTGAGCCCCTGAGGACAGGCCGTTAATGCATAAACTCCATTTTTCTGTAATAGCTTTTTGGTTCCATCATCATTTTAGGCCTAATCAGATACTTTGATTTTAATATCGTCTTTACAGGACACGTTTCGGGCCCTGTATCTCGACTTTACATAAAAATTAACCCGTTTCGGATAAATTGTACTTTTGGTCTCTGATGCTTGGAATTGACTTAGTTTTTAAGATTGAGACACCTGAGTAAAGGTGGAGTACAGTGGACCGAGACTATATTTGAATGAGAGGAATCTTGAATCTTGAGGATAGGATAGCTAAGATAGGGTTAGAAGAATTGGAAGTCATTGCCTATACAAATAAGGTGCGTCTTCCTTTTTGATTGCTCGGTCATATGAACTATGTTGGTTGACCTCTAAGAATTTTTTTGGGATGTATGCGAGCGATCTATGGGGATATCTTTACTCTTGAGAAGCGAGAAGTAGGTAATATAACCATGTCTCTGGGGAATGTCGGGATCATTATGTGCCAAATTTGGGTTTTGAATCTTAATTTGAATACTGGGTATGGACCGTTACACAAATTAAGTATTTTATTTTCTTCCTAAATCTCTCGACTCTCCTTGTTCCATCTCTAAACACCATCTCTTAGCGAGTCTTCTTCTCGACTCACCTGTTGATAGCAGCAATGAGTAGAGTTCGCTCCTCTCCTGAGGTGCTCCTATTAGTTATGACTTTTCGTTTGACATTTTAGCTGAGCATTCGGACCGTGCTCCACCCCGGTGAGCTTATGCGGTTCATCTTTCCTAACGTTCAGAGTTGTTCTGGTTCGAGAAAGGAGCACACACCAGCCGAACGCTCTTAATGAACAAGAAAGGGAATCAATGAATTCTTATTCCACCGAGTTGAAACTAGCAACATGTCACCTAGCATCCTACAAGAAAAGGCCCGTGACTTTCTTCCTTCGACAATGGACAACGATCGATGACGACATAACAAGGTTTTAGTTTGTCTATAGGGATACCATTGTCAACTTTACTCATTTTTTCAAACATCATGAGAACGTTCAAATAAGCTTCTTTCTCGTTTTGATCTCTTACTAGAAATTGTACAACACATGTGACCGAGTAAAACTCGGCTTCAAAAAGCGCTTTTAACTTTACATTACAACAAAACCTCTGATCTAAAATAGATATATTCTCCATATATGATTGAGAATCAGGTGTCCCAAATCATTACAACAGCAATAATCCCAATTCCTAAAAGCACAGCAACAAACTTGTGATTGGGATTGTCCACCACAACTGAATCCTTGGTTGTGTGTCCCTTTGAAAGCAGATGGTTTATGGACACATAAATGAACACTCCACAAGCCAGCCCCATCGAGATCGCAAAGATCCAATCTGCAACCGCGCCTTCTGTCGTGGCGTCGATTATGAGTCCGATAGCGATGCCAATGGGGCTCGAGATGGCAAAAGCAAAGGAATAGGCAGCGCTCGACAACAAGGGGCGGTTTGGGATCATTCGGAGGAGAGCAATGCCCATGGCAATGGCTGCAAAAACCTTGTGGAGGGAGATCGTCCATAGGGCTCTCCAAGCATCGGCTTCGGTCTCTGCAACGCCGATGGCAATGCCTTCAAACACGGAGTGAAAGCACAACGCAACGATTAGTAAAATGCTGTCCCCAAATGAACCCATTGTTGTGATAGCTGCGTGTGGATGTGGGTTATGGCCATTGCTGCCATTATGGACCTGAATTACACAAAAAAATGAGTTCAAAGTTGGATATTACAAGGAAGGATTAGCTGAGTTTAGCTTTGTTACCTGAAGCTTTGAGGGTGAAATTGCAGCTCCTGCAGTGAAAGAACACCATAATTATTGAGGGTCGTGTAAAGACGAACACAATAGCCAAATTCTACCGCTAGTAAATATTGTCGACTTTGGTATGTTATGTAGCTGTCAGCCTCACGATTTTAAGACGAGTCTACTAGGGAGAGTTTCCACACCCTTACAAGGAATGCTTTGTTCCCCTCTCCAACCAACCAATGTGGGATCTCACAATTCACCCTCTTAAGGGCCAGCGTTCTTGTTGGTACATCGCCCGTGTCGGGCTCTGATACCATTTATAATAACCAAAGTCTACCGCTAGTAGATTTTGTCCGCTTTGGCCCGTTACGTACCGTCGTCAGCCTCACAATTTTAAAACGCATATATTAGGTAGAGGTTTTCACACCCTTATTAGGAATGGTTCGTTCCCCTCTCCAACCTACGTGGTATCTCACAATCCACCCCCATTAGGTCCAACATTCTCACTTGCACACCACTCGGTGTCTGGCTCTAATACCATTTGTAACAACCAAATTCCACCGCTAATAGATATTGTCCACTTTGGCCCCTTATGTATCGTTGTCCGCCTCACAGTTTTAAAATACATCTATTAGGTAGAAGTTTCCACCCTTATTAAGGAATGGTTCGTTCCCCCCTCCAACCTACGTGGGACCCCATTAGGTACAACATTCTCACTTGCACACCGCCCGGTGTCTGGCTATAATACCATTTGTAACAACCAAATTCCACCGCTAATAAATATTGTCCGCTTTAGCCCGTTATGTATCGTCGTCATCCTCAAATCTACAAGAAATTCTTCGTAACCCTCCCCAACCAACATTAAATCTCACATATTTACTCAAAAGTTGAACTATTCGCTGTCCAAACTAGCAAAATTTCAAAAAAAATCATACTAAAAAGGTGTGACAAATGAAATCATTATAATTTTGTAAGAATGATTTTGAATGGATCAACTATTTATAAAATTGACAAAGCTGAAAGGTGAATGATATATTTTTAAAGTTTAGAAATCAAATAAATGAGTCCACCCACTTACACCTAATGTAAAAATTAAAAAAAGGAAAGTAGAATAGTGTTCTTAATTATTTAATATTTTTTTTTAGAAAACAATAAAACTGTGATGAAATTGGATTAGTTAATTCATTTGTTCTTTCCCAACCACTAAATTCATTGGTATGAAAAAGGAAGGCAGCTTTTAGAAAGCGATTTTCAAAATCCCCAACCCAACCTCTAAGTTCATAGTTAATTTGTTCATCATTAATTTTGTCTTATTTTACTTTTGGTTGTTTCCTCAGATTCTGGATCCGACAAGTTCAGGAAATTACTCAATCGCGTGAAATTGCAAATAAATATCCTCTTTGATTCTCTATTCGACATTCATTTCAATCCACGAAAATCGATAAAATCAAAGAATCCAGAAAAGTTGGAAGGAAAATTCATCGGTTTAATAGCCGATTCAGAATCAGTACTAACGATTTTCCGAGAAAACGAATTTGAAGTTCACAAGAAAGAAGAACCACAATCAATTTCCACAGAAGAACAGAACAAAAATTCCAGATTAAAATTCAAATCAGAAGAGTTCTAGAATCAATATTACCTCGAATCTCAACATCAATCGAAGAATCACCGTCCTGTTTCCGATAGAGATACGATATCACACAATCCGCCGCCATAGTCATCAAAAACCCTACACAAGCAAGCATAAACGCGAACGGATACGCCTTATCAGTCAAATCGCCAAACGTCTCATTAGCATCGGAGAGGAAATGCATCATAGCAGTGCCAAAGAAGACGCCGCCAGCAAACTGAGTACCAAGGACAAGGAATCCATCGTTCCATTTGAAGAAACAGGGAGAGATTCCAGGGATGAAAGTGCCGAAAAAGATGAGAATAAGACAGCCGATCTTAACAAGAATGAGCGGCTTGGAGCGGAGATTTGGAGTGGCCTCGACCTCTCCGGCATCGTCATCGTCGTGGTGGCCGCTGTGGGCGACGGCGGAGGAGAGGAGGAGGAGGAAAATGGAGAGGAGGAGGAGACGGCGGGCCATTTGGAGGGGATTCTGGGGAAGAAGAAGACATTTGTGCGGTGTTAAATACAGAGGAAGAGAGGAAGAAGGTGTGTAGTACACAAACTGAAAGAGGTAAAACAGATTTTATTGTACTACACAAATAATATTATTTATTTATTTTTTATTATTATTATTTAAATTAATTTCAAAATATTATTATATTATAATATAAAGAAGTCACCTGTGTGTCCTCGCTTTCTATTTCAATTTAAATAAATTTATTTTTTAATATAATTTTTATTGACAAAAAATGTAAAAATATCTAAATAAATTCGATACTATTTTATTGGTTGAACGGGAATTTGGTAAGACAGAGATAGAGACAAGTAATATAGTTTTTGTCTCGGGCCCCATTTAGCTAACTCCCGTTTTCCGTTTAAATAAGGATTAACAGCTCCATTTGAGGTAAGTCAGTTAATTAGACGTCTCTAGTTTCTACCTTTCGAAATGTTATATCTGTATTTGAGGTAAGTCAGTTAAAGAGAGAAATTTTTGTCAGTCTCTCATCATCTTCGGTTCCTCGTTTAAATAAGGATTATCATCTTTATTTGAGGCTAATCGTGCACGTTAAATGGACCTTTCTAGTTTCAACGTTCAAAATGTTATATCTATATTTTGAATTTTATTTTTTTATTTAGTCGTTAAGTTCCAAAATTTGCATTTAAATTAGTTTTTACTAATTTTTTAAAATGATTTTAAAATTAATTAACAGCTATTAATTCAAAATTCAAAAATAAAAATGTAACGTTGGACAAAAAATTATTATTGTTTTTCGTTTTAATTATTTTTAACATTTATATTTGTGAATATTTTTATTATTAATAAATTATGAAAATGAAAATAAATAAAAAGAAAATGATTTGAAGAAGCTGGCCCACGTGGCAACGATGTTATCTAAGATTATAGCGCTGGCTCCCTTCTTATGATTTGTCAGGCGCGTGAATAGCGCGCCTTAACAGCGCGTGGGCATGGTTCGTTCTTTAGTCCCAGAAAAAGCCCGTGACTTGTCGGCTACCGCCTGTCCGAAATCAACTGTAGTGCCACGTCACAAATTAAATATATTATTATTTATGATATTTTCTTTTTATTAATTTAATTTATTATTATTTTTTTTTTACTTGGTGGGATATGATTATATAACGGAAAAAATAATTTGGAAGAATTAATTATAAATAATTGACACGTTGAAAGCTAATGACCGTTGATTTCAAGATCATGCATCAGAAACCCTTCATGCTTATATTGTTGACTAAAATCATGTCACAAATGTTGAACTCTAAAAAATTAAAATTAAAATTAAATCATGTAGAAATTTCGTTTTTATTAACTTTTTAAAGTTAAATTTATTTGCGATAATGAATGAATACCATGGCATAGTTTTGGGATGCTTTTATCGATCAATAACTCGATTAATTCAGGCTATCTAACACAAACTATAAAAGTTACTGTTAAAGATATTTAGTAATAAATTATAGTTTACCATATATATTATATTTGATATTTTATTATAAGTCAAATATCTAATATTTGCCTTATTACTTTATTGTTATTTCCATTTATTACTATTTCCATATTCTTGTAATTTATTTGATTATAAATAAGATAACTTTCACACCATTTAGGTGTGGTGGATTAATCAAATATTCTCATGGTATAGAGCTATTTTGGTTTAGCAACCCTGATCCTTTCTTTTCAATGGCTTCTGAATCATTTACTATTCTTCTCCGCCACCCCTGCTGGCTTTGATGCCGCAGGCGCAGTCTCCATGGCTGCCGCAGGCAGAGCCGATTGATTACTTTTCGGCTCCTTTCTTTTGACCTCCAAATCATCCTTCGCCATACTCTGTACATACAACCTCACCTTTTCCAATTTTTCCTTCATCCTTAACAAAAACCCTAATCTTAGGATCTTCATCAGCGTTCTCTTTGGAAATATACAGAATCTCAATAAGCCCATCGACCTTTAGCAGAGATTTACCTTTGGAATCTGGGCGCCGCACTGGCATCTTCACCAACCAAGTTGCCACCGCCCTTCTCGCCAAAATTGGCTCCTTCGCCCCAATGTGGCAACTCTTCCGACTGCCCTTCTCGCCAAAATTGGCTATTTCGCCCAATGTGGCGACTCTTTCGGCTTCAACATTGTCTTTGTCCCTTGCTCTAGGTTTCCCCTTCTACTTCTTGGGGTTAGACATATTCTCACTAGAGCCAAGGCAGCATCGTCGCTAAGCGACAATCCCTCTTCATGGGTTAGACATATTCTCACCGAAGCCAAGGCAGCATCGCCGCTGAGTGGCGATCCCTCTGCAATTTTCGATGGCCAAGAAAGTGTTTCTCTACGCCTCCTCTGAATCAGGTTGTTGACATCTTCACGAAAAGTGTTTCTCAACCTCTTTGAATTTTTCAGATCCAAGCTTCACGTTCGTTCAAATCCGACGCTCAGCTTGCGGTGGGGTGTTAAGGATATTTAGTAATAAATTATAGTTTACCATATATATTATATTTGATATTTTATTATAACCTTATTACTTTATTATTATTTCTATTTATTACTATTTCCATATTCTTGTAATTTATTTGATTATAAATAAGGTAACTTTCACACCATTTAGGTGGGTGGATTAATCAAATATTCTCAGTTACATTGAGTTAAATATTTTTTAAAAATTTAGGCAGTTTGTGAGTTGACTTTTTTTTGTCAAGTCAACCCGACCAACTCGAAAATAGGGTTATAATCCAATGGACGTTTATTACTGATATTAGTGATGCATTGTAACTTGTGGATGTTTGATATTTAAGGTCTTTGAGATTTTAGCTGTTAATGTAATATAAATCGTAGATAAGTATGATTTTTTAAAATTAATTTTTAAAAAAAACAACCTAACAACCCTAACAACCCAACTTTGGGTTGTGAACTTGTAGAGTTGTTCAGGTCACTAATGCAACCAACCTAATATTAGAGTTAGTTGTGAACTATATTCGAATTGTTCGGGTGACCAACCCATCCAACTTAATATTAGAGTTGGGTTGTGAACTATATTCGAGTTGTTTGAGTCACCAACCCAGTCACCAACCCCACCAACTCAATATTAGAGTTGAGTTGTGAACTATATTCGAGTTGTTCGGGTCACCAATCCAACAACTCAATACTAGAGTTGAGTTGTATACTATATTCGAGTTCTTCGGGTCACTAATCCAACCAACTCAATAGTAAAGTTGAGTTGTATACTATATTCGAGTTGTTCGGGTCACCAATCCAATCAACTCAATATCAGAGTTGAGTTGCGAACTACATTTGAGTTGTTCGGGTCACCAATCCAACCAACTCAATATTAGAGTTGAGTTGCGAACTACATTTGAGTTATTCGGGTCACCAATCCAAC
Source organism: Cucurbita pepo subsp. pepo (assembly GCF_002806865.2). Taxonomy (NCBI): domain Eukaryota; kingdom Viridiplantae; phylum Streptophyta; class Magnoliopsida; order Cucurbitales; family Cucurbitaceae; genus Cucurbita; species Cucurbita pepo. The sequence continues at coordinate 5,181,387 of NC_036643.1, forward strand.
CAACTCAATATTAGAGTTGAGTTGCGAATTATATTCGAGTTGTTCGAGTCATCAACCCAACCAACTCAAAATTATAGTTGAATTGTGAACTATATTCGAGTTGTTCGAGTCACCAATCCAACCAACTCAATATTAGAGTTGAGTTGTGAACTATATTCGAATTGTTCAGGTCAACCCAACCAACCTAATATTAGAGTGGGTTGTGAACTATATTCGAGTTGTCGGGTCACCAACCCAACCAACCCAATACTTTTTATTGGTCCAAAATACTTACCCGACCTACCCCCATGAGATCAATTAAGACGAGAAAAGAAAAGTCGAAAGTAATTGAAAATTCAAAAGATGGGAAGAATTGATACCCTGTTTATTATTGTGTGGGCGTTGACGAAGACTTTCAAGTTGGAGAAGGCTTTGGCATCAAGCTAAGAAGGAAAGCGACCCAGAATCTGCCTGCTAGCAGCAAGAGGGAAGCTTTGAAGTCATCTAAGAAAGTGACTTGTCAATTGCCAACTAAGAAGAAGAGCACAAAAGCAAGTGTCATGATATTGATATTTACTATGTATGATGCATTCTTCATTTGTAAATAATTGAACCGCATGCACCTAAGAGTTTCAACATCATCTAGGAAATGACAAATTTGAGCTAAAATCTTCACCGACACTGTTACGGGTGGTCGGGTTGATTTTCGAACTTCTTATGTGCACCCCTGTCATCCATCTTTGGATTATCTTCGATTTGGTCCTTGCATTCGACACAATCAACATACGTGACATGACCAATAATCTATATCTGTCTATCTACCAATATATCATGACAATTTGGTAGAAATTTATCTCCTAAACATATCACACCTACTATGTAAGATCCCATTTGGTGAAGAGAACGAAACATTCTTTATAAGGGTGTGGAAACATCTCTTGACGTTTTAAAAACCTTGAGAGAAAGCCCAAAAAAGACAATATCTACTAGCAATGGGCATGAGCCATTACAAATGGTATCAGAGCTAAACACTGGACAAATGGTATCAGAGCCAAACACTAGGCAATGTGTCAGCAAGGAAGCTAAGCCCCAAAGGTGAATGGACATAATGCAACCCTGGAGGGGGTGGGGATTGAGAGGTCCCACGTCGATGAGAGAAGGAAACAAGTGCCAATGAAGACACTGAACCCCAAATGGAGTGAATTGTGAGATCTCACATCAGTTGGAGAAGAGAACGAACCATTCTTTATAAGGGTGCGAAAACCTCTCTCTTGAACCCCAAATGGGGTGAATTGTGAGATCTCCCATCAGCTGGAGAAGAGAACGAACCATTCTTTATAAGGGTGCGAAAACTTCTCTCTAGCACACGTTTTAAAAACTTTGAGGGAAAGCATGAAAGAGAAAGCCCAAAGAAGACAACATCGGCTAGCAATGAGCCAGTGCAGGCTATTTATTGATAGTGTCGATGTGGTCAAAATACTCGAAACAAGAATATATTAGTGTCAAAAGAAGGTAAATATGAAGTCAGATGAATCAAAATTACAAATCAATCGAGAGTCAACTACTATAATTTGATGTAATATTGATCTATACAAATATAATTATAGAAAAACAAAAACAAAAACAAAATCGAAGGGTTATAATTGTAACCAAACTTGGACAGTCATAGCTATTCAGGAATTACTCAGAAGAGCATCCATGACACAATATCAAAACTTCATTTGCCTGGCAAAACCATCTCATCTCCAGAAATAATGGGATAAATAAGTTGCAAAATTTATGGGGGGATATTCAAATTGAGAGGAAAAAGAAAAAAGAAAAAAAAAATACGTACTGTACTTCCTTATCAAGAAGCTTCAACTAATGGAATGTAGAAGAGAAAATCGATGGAATCAATCTGAAGTTGCTTCTTGGCCTGCATGAAGAAAGTTGGCTGGAGTTGATTCCAAACGATATCTTTGTTTATGTTTGACACTACAATTTTGATCAACTTTTTACACTATTTTGATCTCAACGTTTCCATATTCGCCCCTGCTGCTTCTGTTCTTGAATCCGCCTGCATCGTTAATTAAGACGATCGATTCTTAGGCAACGTATATAGATCATTTGATGTAATGTCAAGCATTGAAATCATAAGATGGATGCTACAAAATTGATACAAGAACATATATTAGATCATTTGAAGCAATGTTCGAATATTTTCTTCTTCATTTCTTTTTGAGATAAACTAATTAGTTATTTCATTTGATTCCATCTCACAATACCTAACTTTTCTACTTCGCAAGCACTTTTACTTAACTTTATTAGATGTCTTTTAATAGAAGATACTCAAACTATGCAAGAAAACCAGAATGCCACTAAAATTAAAGCAAAAATAGTAAATTAAGCCCCCATGTGAATCACGGAAGTCTACTATAAAAGAATATTCTAGACAATTGGTAATTTCATGAACATGTAAATCTATAGGTGTCCTACAAATAATATAAATCACAGATAACAATGGAACAATTTCCTTCTACATACAGCTTTTTGCTGACATCACAAGCTCAGAATAATAGAAATTGAACACCATTACTGAAAAAGTCATTTATCAATAAAAAAAAAGGTTGGATCATCATTCTAGTCCTTGTAAATTTTTGTTTTAAACTATTTGGTCCCTTGTTTTTTGTTCTGTTCTTTTCTTTAAACAAGAAACAGGTTCAAGACATCATGCTAGCTTCAACGTAATGTCAGGTCAGTTTCTTCTAAAATTAATGTTAGAATTAAGCCATATTTATATAGCACATGGACTAAAATAAAACAAAGGAAAGACAGACATAAATAAAAAAGTAAACAGACTAGAATCATAATTCAAAACGAATGAAAGACATAGGCCTACTATTGAAAAAAAAAAAAAGAGAAAAAAATAATCACCTTTGATGCTCTTTAGAACGTCTTATAAATTCCGTTGGAATGTCGCATCCTTTATATGATTCTAGTACTTGTCTGATGTCAGCTGGACTATTTCGTGCAACAACTGCATATTCAAGTAAACGTTCGTTCATTTGTTACCAGAAAACAAATTCGTACTAACCAAACAAAATCACCCCTAGTTATGAATTCTCATCATATGCATAGCAAGATCAGAATGCTTACATTCAAGAAATGGTATAAAATCAAGAAGAGCTGTATCATCTGCCTCACACTTCCATGGCTTTATTGGAACAGAGTTTTCTGGTTGTAGACTACTATCAAGTGCATGGCCACTCAAATAAATAATCTTCCTGGGATCCCTGTTAAGCTTTGACAGGTCCTGTTTTTTGTATTTTTTGAAAAACAAACAAAGTGCATTATACAATTGAATAAAATTTGAATGGGTTACCTTACCGTATTCGTAAATTAATGATATATTGATCGCTTTTGTCTATTTCGAGTTTTTCATCCAAACGAATTGCAAGAAGATGCTCATTATGACGGGCAGAAAAAAATAAATTTGAGTATAATACATATGGCAAATAAGTAATCTAGAATGATAAATTTATGGTATCATCTAGCTCAAAATAACTGATCATTATCTTAAGGACTAAGGCGAATGCAAAATTGTAAGATCCAGATATCTAGAGAAGAATTTATCAGAGAAAAAAAGAAGAGTAAACTCTCATCCATAACATACTCTGTAATGCTTTCCATTCTCATACTTTGTAGCTGCTCTTGACAACCTATATCGTATGCAATGCTTGGGATCCAACCTATCAATGACAGGATCAACATACTGCAATAGCAAAACAAAATAAATATAACTTTTTTCTGTGATTAAAATTTATAAACGTGGCAATCGAGTTTAAGATGAAAAGAGAATAAATTACCATATTTGATTGATCAGAGTATATAACAATTTCATAAAACTGGGCAAGATGTTCCAAGAACGAATCAACTCCAGGTCTTTTAAACGTCTGCCAGCCTCTTTCTCGCTTTAGAAGAAAATAGAGGTTGTTACAACCAATGAAAAAAATACCCCAACAAGTCTTTGTTAACATCAAGTACAAGCATAAACTAAATAATAAATCCAATGATATCCAAGAAGAGTTCGGTGATTAAAATCAAAAGGAAACTTCAACGAAATTTTAAAAAAAAAAAAATGGAACTTGTATGAAAAGGCTAGTTTAAATGCAATTCAACAAATTCACTAATTAAAAATGACATTTTTGGCAATGAAAACAACTCTCACAAGAAGAAAGTAAATATGACCAAAAAAAGGAAGACATATAGAAAAGGCCAAAACCACAACCTAAGCCACCAAAAAAGATAAAAATAAAAAATTACGAAGGCATCGAGAACACAACATTATCTTTATTATTACTCTTACCGTCCAATCAGAGTATACTAGAGTCTCGTTTAGATCTAGAACAAGCGTAAACACGTGCCGTTCCATGGGATGCAATTCTGGAAGAAGCATTTCCGCATTGGGTTCAGTATAACCCTAAAATTGGCAAGAAACTTATGGTCAGCGACAAGTGAATCTACCAAGGCTGATAAACATCCAAGAGCAATGTTAAACTGAAATAACGTACGCACTTTAACTTGCTCTTCAATTGCCTTCCTCAAATCCAGGTAAACGTCAATGAGTTTAGCAGGAGCTGCAACAACATGAGGTTCTTTTTGTTAACTAATGATACTGAGTTAACCAGTTACCATATAATAAGCATAACAATATATTTGAAACTCTTCAATTTGTCAAGTCAGAGGTGCAGCATTTGAAAAATGTGCATACGTGCAAAGGCATCAAAGCCACCTTGGTGAAGGCAAGACACACTCTATCAAGCATCACCTAAGATGTACTTTGGCACCAGCTGAGGCATTGAGGCACACATTTCATATTTATGTCTCTTTGCTCTCCAATGGACAAAGCATCTTGCATTCTACCATTTCAACAACAACAACTACAACTTCTTCAATTGCCCTCCCCAAACCATAAACCCTCATCTCGACTCTAACCTAAATTATTTTCTACAATGTACATAAGCTCCAAAGAGTTATTCTGCTCTAGTAGGGGTTTCAAGGTATCCAAACGGTAAACCAGGATTAACGTCGTACAAAGTGTAAGCGTTTGAATTGGAAAGGTCAATAAGAAAAGATGGTTTTTGCTTCTACCTGACATTATCGTGGAGTATAGCATGCCCTGAACTTTCTGCCAAAGAAAATAATGACAAAAAGTTATGCTTCGCACCACAAAATAAATGAAGATGAATAAAGAGAGACGGGGAAGAAACATACATTACCATGCAACCTCATTTGACACAAACAACTCAAAATAAGTTGAACCACGACTAATGAAAATCAAATTGGAATTGCACCATCCCAAAAATCCCAACAAACACGCAATATTTCCCTTATGTTGTTACAAACTCATTCATGCTTGAGTTGGAAAGAAACAACGCTAATTCGATATAGAAAACAATTGCGAAAGAAAATAACTAGAATTTGTCAAAGTATCCCAAACTCGGGACCGGTCTCATCGTAACACATACCTCGACACCGGAAGCATCGTCCGCAGCTGTATGACTAGCAGAACGACGAAGAGCTTTTGCCTTCTCTTCAATTTCATCATAACTATAAGCTGAAAAACAAATCATCATCTCAAAACTCCAATTCATTCATGAAACAAAACAAAAACCAGATCAAATTCCATCATACTAAACAAGAAATCAGAAGTTAAAGGAAGGGGAGAAAGTACCGTAGCTGGCGTAACCAGCAACCGCAGTTGCTCCTGTGAGAGCACCAATCAAACTATACTTAAGGAAATTCCAAGGCTTACTAGTGGTAGAAGAAGAAGAAGAAGAAGAACCAGTAGGGCCTTGAACATCAGGTGGAATCTGATCGGAGATAAGCTTCTGAGACGCATTGATCGCATCTTTGGAAGGGGTCGAAGCGAGGTCGGAGCTCATAAGACGACCATGGCGATTCTTCAGCAGGGAAACGAATCGGGATCGGAAAATCAAAGGGGACATTATCGGAGAATTAGGGTTTAGATCAGTCTTCTGTTCTAATTTTTCTTTTCCAATCTTCAAATTAGGGTTTTGGCAAAGAGAAATACAGCGAAAAAGAAGACCTCCCTGAAATTAAAAGGACTGTTTGGATGTCGGTGTATGCTATACCTGGTTCTGGACAAGGGTCTACAAGTTGGTGTTTGGATGTCGGTGTATGCTATACTTGGTTCTGGACAAGGATCTAGAAGTTGGTGTTTGGCTGCAAACTTTTTTTTTTTTCCTTTTTTTTTAATTTTTAAACAAATTAATTTAATAACCGAGATTTAAACACTTAAAATTATAAACAAATATTTTTATCAATCAATCAATTTAAATTTTATCTTAAAATCATTAATTCATAATTTTCATATATATATATATATATATATATATATATATATATATATATATAGATATATATATATAAATATATATATATAAATAATGTTAGATTAAATGAATAGTAACAATTTTTTTTTCATTTTTTATTTCGTTGTTTTTCTTATATTTATTTAAAAATAATTAAATTATTATTATTTTTTACTATTTTGTAAGATTTTTTAAAAAATAATAAATTTATTGAGCTCCGCAACCAGCCTCGTACCAATGAAGAAATTATTTCTTAATTATAAATCCATGATCATTCCCTAAATTAGCCGATGTGGGACTTTCATCCAACACCTCTCATCGAACAAAGTACGTCTCCCCTTAATCGAGACTCAACTTCTTTTCTTTTGGAGTTTTTGTCATTTTTTACTATGCCTTCGAGGAGCCTCGACTCCTTTTTCTTTTGGAGTTCTTTGTTCGACATTTGAAGATTATATTGACATGGCTAAGTTTAGGGCATGACTCAGTACCAAGACCAGTGGGAAACACTCTTCTCAGGCTGATTCGACAAAAAATAAAATGTCAACCTCCAAATCGAATTTTTGGTTTTCAAAAACTTCAATCCAACCTACACCGAAAAAAAATTTAACTCAACCCAAGTTTATGATTTAGGTCGGGTAGTCTAGATTGATCGAGTTATCGAGTCATATGAATACCTGTCATTGAAATACTCGTATCTCGATTTTGTCATAATCAAAATTTATTTACAAAAAAAAAGAAAAAAAAAATCCTCTCCAATTTTTTTTTGTTTCTCCTCATTTCCAATTTTAAACTTATTATTGCAATGAAATTAAAATTAAAATGCCTAAAATTTATGATTTATTAAAAATTTTAAAATTAAAATTAAAGAATTTTTTTTTTTTTTAGAAAATTACTACTAACCCGTTTTTGTACGCCCATAGCCGCATGTATATAAGACGGAATGTTTCCAAAACCAGAAGCATTGAACAAAAAATGGCGGGAAAGCTCGGAAGCTCGGAGAGAATCGACATCATGAGGAAAATCAGAGGTCACAATTCCATTGAATTTACTCATTCTCATATTCATTCCATACGGTTTCTGTTTCAACGTTGCTATTTTCTTTTTCGCTTTTCGATTCCGTGTTTTGCAGAGCTAACAAGATCTATGATCGTTGAACTGTGTAATAGAAGCTCCAAGATGATCGCTATCGATCGGTTTAAAAATTACTGCACTAATTCCATTGAAAACTGGTTCGGATTTTGTTTTGTTTATTCGCAGTTTTTGTTTCTTTTGAATCTTCACAGTCGTACCAAATAATGATCACGATCTTCATGTTTCTATGTGATTTACTTGACTACGATTATTTAGTTCTCAATACGTATGACAATTTTCGATAATCTCCGATTTGTTATTTACCACTGGATCTGTTGGATCATATCGGAGGCCAAGTCAATCGGTTGCATTATTTAGCCGCGATTTGTCATTTTCGAAAGTTACTTCTCTGTCTAAACTCATAAGCATTTAATAGTTAGGACCTAGTTTTGAGTCATCCTTTTCGTAAAAAACGAATGGTGTTTTAAACAAGAAAATACAGTTCTCGGAGGTGCAGTGGCCACTATCTTGAAATGGACCTGTGCTTTGGAAATGATATGTTATCTACCTAAAGAGATGTTTAGACGATTATGGCTATTTTTTATGCAGTTGCTGCAGGTTCAATTTATCTGAAGGGAAGGAGATTCTAACACTTCAAAGGGAAAGCCATGTCCGTAGACTAGGTGATTTAGTTTTGTCGACGAATGATATTATAAAATCATAATTCATATAGACTACAGAGTACACTTGTGACTTATTTGATATTATTTTGTTCTATCAGATGTCTTGCTTAGAGTTCTACTCATTATTCAGCAGCTTCTGCGAGAAAATAGACATAGCTCAAAGAGAGATATATATTATATGCATCCTTCCGTATTTACAGGTAAAGCTAACCACCGTTTAATCCGCAGGCAGCGGTAGATTTGTTTAAGATACATGTTTCATAAAATAATTAGCTCTCCAGTTGAGAAGAATTAAATTTCAACATATCCTTCGAATTTATGTTTTCAGCAAGTTTGTGGCAGGAGATTTTCTGAATATCTCCATGTTTTGCTTGATATGACAGAGGGTAATGACATTGGCTTCATTATAATGATGAATATTTTGCAGATCAATCTGTTGTTGACCGGGCAATCAACGACATCTGCATTCTTTTGCAATGTAGCCGGCACAATCTAAATGTGGTTGGTGCTGCGCTTCATTTTACTTTGTTTCCAATTTATGTTTCCTCCATGGTTATATAATACAGTTCATGTGGGATCTAATCTCAATATGGTATTTACTGTTGGCTGCGTGTCACACAAAATGCGGTTCTTTGATAAAATAAACGTATAGTCATTTTTTGTGATCCAACAGCACTAATAGGTGTTGAAATTAGGAAGATACTCTTCAACAGATCAATTGCAGTTTTCTTTAAATCCTATAAACATGTTTGCAAGCTGCTTCTGATGATCATTTCAACTTGTGTCCTTTTGACAGGTTTCTGTTGGTAATGGGTAAGTATCAAGGAAAACATATGCTCAGTTCAGTAAAGAAGAGAATAGTGCAGAGTGCTGCTTGCATTCTTGGCATAAGCCTTTACAAGCAGTCTCATTACACAATTATTTGTTTTGTGGGTCGATACCCATATCAGCCTTTTCTATACCATTAGATTCTGTTACATAACGATTTCCTCTTTTTGCTGCAATCTGTTTCATGGAGGAAGAAAATAAAGAACTGAATGTTGACGTAGTCACTTCTTTTACAGGTTGGTGATGGGTTGGTTGAGGTTCGCAGAAGCTGGTAGGAGATCTGATTGCATAAAGAAGCCTAACAGTGTAAAAGTTATACCATAGTTCTTCATAATGCAATTGCCAGTTTTATCACTCTTAGCTGTAACTGATTTGGATGAATGCATCTCAATCACATACAGGCCCACTCCATTCCTGTTCAAGTTGAAGAAGTCACAGGTATTGCTGATACTGGATACATAACTTGCCAATCTGTTAGGCTAGAGCTTAAATTAGATACTCATGATGCCTTTGGATATGGATTGTCTATTCTGAAGTCTGCCAAAGTTCTACATTTCTGAGTGAAATTACATTGTTCTTTGGTTGAGAATTGTTGGGAGGGAGTCCCACATCCGCTAATTTAGAGAATCATCATGAGTTTATAAGTAAGGAATACATCTCCATTGGTATGAGTCCCGTGATTCCTAACACTTATCGCATTCCTCCATATTCTTGAAGGCCCTTTTGACCGGATTCGGTTTTCGCTTATGACTATTTGTTATCTTTATATGCAGATATTGCTAGTCCTGCGAATTACATACTCGTTGTTGAGAAAGAATCAGGTGAAGGCTATACTGCTAAAAGCTGATTTCACGGTTCAAGGAATGAATTTCACTTTGATCATTTAAAGTATCTGATTTGAATTCTGAACGTGCAGTTTTTCAGCGTCTAGCAAATGACCATTTCTGCAGCAGAAACCGGTGCATTGTAATCTCGGTGAGCATGCCTCAGCTCCTGCAACTGAAAATTCTACTGCTTAATGTTATGAATCATGACTCTCCACAATGGTATGATATTGTCCACTTTGAGCATAAGCTCTCATTGCTTTGCTTTGGGCTTCCCCAAAGGCCTCATAACAATGGAGATAGTACTCCTCACTTGTAAACCCATAATCTTCCACTAAATTAACTAACGTGAGACTCACTCCCAATAATCCTCAACAATCCTCCCCCGAACAAAGTACACTATAAGCCTCCTCTGAGGCTTATCGAGCTCTCGAATAGTCTCCCCTTAATCGAGGTTCGACTTCTTTTTTTGGAGCCCTCGAACAAAGTACACCCTTTGTTTGACATTTGAGGATTCTATTGACATGGCTAAGTTTAGGGCATAGCTCTGATACCATGTTAGGAATCACGACTCTCCACAATGGTATGATATTATCCACTTATACCAAAAAAGATAGTATTTCCTCACTTATAAATCCATGATCTTTCACTAAATTAACCGATGTGAAACTCGCTCCCAATAATCCCCTAACACTTAAATGTTAACATTTTATTTTTTCAGGGACGTGGATATCCAGATGTTCCTACGAGAAGGTAAAGAAATTATGGTCATAAAAACGCTAATCTCATTTTATTATTGATGATGCGAGACATTGAAATATGCACGCATGTATTGATATCAGGTTTCTGCGGCTTCTCGTTGATGTCTTGGCATTGCCTGCATTTTGTTTGGTAGATTGTGATCCATATGGGTTTGACATTCTGACAACATATCGATTCGGTTCTATGGTTAGGCTCCTCAATTGAACGATTATCTCGATTATTTATCTACTAAATTATATCATCAGAACTGCGAACTAACCAGTAGCATTTTGTGTGAAACAATGATAACTTCAATCCCTGTAAGTGTTCTTGACCCTTTTCCTTTTCACTAGCAAATGGCCTACGATGCCAAGTATCTCAGAATCCCACAACTACACTGGCTTGGAGCTTTTGCTTCAGATTCTGACACATACAATCTACCACAACAATGTCTCATCCCATTAACTTTGGAAGGTGAGGGATCTTACATACGAATACACACGTACCCGCGCACACACACGCACACATACACAATGCATTTTCAAATGACATTTTCACTTAGCCTTGAATTATGGTTTACTATATGTATCATATTTGACTCTTCATTAGACGCAAATATTACTATATGTACCTTTTATTAGAGACAAATATATAGATATTTGTCTTCGATTACGGTTTACTAAGATATCATATTTGTTCTTTTATTATCGACAATTATCTTGTATCCATTTATCTTTTTATTATTCGCAATTATCTTGTATCCATTTATTGTTCTTTTCCTACTTTGTAATTTATTTGATTCGACTATAAATAGGAGAAATTTTTCCCCTTTTTAATTGGGATAGTTTTAGCAAATATTCTCACTCTTCACTGTAAAATATTATAAATAGAGAACTTTCCTGCTATTTAGGTGCAATAGTTTTAGCAAATATTCTCGTTTGTGACGTTTTAACGGTGTTTTGCAGACAAGAGGAGAACGGAAGCCTTGTTGTTAAGATGCTACTTGCGGAGGGAGGTACCACATTGGAGGTAAATTTCTATCAACAGCTCTAGCTTTCTTTTATCCTTGTTTCATGCATTGCCATTTGCTACAAAGAAACCTTGATCCCCCCCCCTTAGGTTGGAATTGGAGTCAATGCTGCAAAGAGGTGTGAAATTTGAGATAGAAGCACTGTCCGTACACAATATTTCCTTTTTGTCAGAGGAGTACTTACCATCCAAAATAGAAAGTGAACTAACAAAGGGTAAAAAAAATTCTAGGTGACTGCTAAACCTATACAAGCTATTAACATCAGAAGCTTTACCCAGTGTAGTAGTTACCCACATCATGGATCTTTCAAACCAATGGGTTAGGTGTTAGGTTTAACTAACTCACCACCATGCTTAGATATTGTCGACTCTAAGTATAAACTCTCATGGCTTTGCTTTGTGCTTTCCCAAAAAGTCTCGTATCAATGGAATAAATACATGATCATTCTCTAAATAAGCCGAGGTAGGATTTTCATCCAACACCTTCTCAGTTTAGTTTATGAAATTCTTAATTTACGTCTAAATTCACAAATTTATGTCTAAAACTTTTGAACTTAAAAAATATTTAATAATTTCATGATTTTAATTTTTTTTAAATTTTTATAGTCCATTAATTTAACATAAAATTACTGTTGTATGGTTATGTCTGAATTTTGAATGATATCAAAGAGATGTTTTACACATAAAATTATAAATTTAGAGATTTATTAAATACCAAATTGAAAAATGAATATCTAAAGATTGAAACATATTAGTTGGAAAATTGATAATTTAAATATGTATTAGACATGATTTAAAGTTCATAGAGTCAAATAAACACAAATTTAAAAGTTGAAGCTCAAATTTGTCATTTTAACGTGTATTTTATGTTTATTTATCAATTTGACTCATTTTTTAAGTTTTTCTTAGTAGCAGGGAAAAAGAATTTAAACCTCTAGTTTCACGGTCCAAATATGTATTTGAGTTAGGCCTAGTACTCACATACATTTGGTTAAGTGTTTAGTTTGTTTTTTCTAGTTCGACCGGTTTCCTCTAGTATATAGAATAAATATTATACAAAGTTATTTACTTATACCAATAAAGTGCATCTTCCTTTTTGATAGCTTGCTTTACTAGAGAAATTCTATACTAAGTGACTTCTTATAAATTTTCTTGAGATGCACGTGAGTGAACACAAAATATGTCGAAAGAACTCGTGTTGGTCTGTGGGGATAGTTTTCGCTCTTAAGAAGCAAGGAGTAAGGAGTAGGTAACATGACCATATCGTATGTGATATGAAAAAATGTCGGAATTATCAAGTACGGAATCTTAATTCAAATCCTAGGACTTAGGCCCTTGGTTATACATTTAACAACGTTAATTAGAAGGGTAGAAGATGGTTGTGATGTGGGTGAAGGTTTCATTCTTTGGGAGACAAACCACAAATTGAATTTATGTGATTAATGAAAGATTTGTTTCCCCCAAGAAAGGGATTTTTCATTTCCTTATCAGTTAACTAATTAAGATGGCTTAGCCTTTAGTGGAGGTCTTGATTTTGATGTTAACAGCCATGCATGACCAACTTACACCATTCAATTGTTTGTCTCTCATTAATTCTGACCTTAATTAATAAAAATTTTGAAATTAACGTTAATATTCTTGATTTTTATTAAAAAAAAGTTTTAAAAAGTTTTTACCGTCAATATATGGATAAAAATTGTTTGTGATGTCCTGTATTGGTTGGGGAGGAGAACAAAACACCCATTATAATAGTGTGGAAACCTTCTTCTAACTTACGCGTTTTAAAGCCTTGAAGGAGAGCCCGAAAGGGAAAGCCCAAAGTAGATAATATCTGCTAGCGGTAGATCTAAGCCGTTACAAATAGTATCAGAGCCAGACACCAGACGATGTGCCAGCCTTCTCATTGTTTCCCGAAGGGGGGTAGACACGAGGTAGCGTGTCAGTCAAGACACTAAGCCCCAAAGGGAGGTGGTTTTGGTGGTGGTCTCACATCGATAGGAGAAAAAAATGAGTACCAAAAAGGACAATATGAGATTTTGGGTTTTTATATTGTCTATGGACATCTTATAAATTATCTCCATTTTTAATTATACCTTTGAAAGTCTATTAGTTAAAAAAAAAATTTAAAAAGTTAATATTTTTTAAACAATTTTGAATGTTTATTTTTTAAACAAAATATTAATTGTTTACTTCCAAAATTAATGGTAATGGTAATGGTGTTTTCAATTTTTTTTTTTTTTTATTTATAATAATTTGAACTAAAAATTATTTAAAATTTTTGAAAATTTAAAAATATTTTTGAAACAAAATTCTTAAAATTATTTAAAAACAGAATTAGCTGGCTTAAACCAATTTTTTATTTTAAAATACTCTTTAAACACATAATCTTTTATTCCAAATAGATCGATGCTCTTCCAAAAAGAAAATATTCTAATACATTCTCACATAGCACATGCCGAAAGTTCTCGAACAAACTAAAATTTCAAGTAGCTACTAGATCATCGAAGTATCTTAATTTATTTTTATTAAAAAAAAAATACTAATTTCTTGCATTTTTACTCTTCCAAATGGGATGAAGTAGAGATTATAAAAAGAAAAATAATAAAATATAACATATTTTAAAAATCAACTTTCTTTGAGGATGGAAGGGATTGCACTTTTGGTGTGATGTCCCGATTGGTAAGGAGAACAAACCACCATTTATAAGGGTGTAGAAACCTTCCCTTAGCAGACACGTTTTAAAGCCTTGAGGGGAAGCCTAAAAGGGAAGTCCCAAAGAGAACAATATCTGCTAGCGGTGGATCTGGGTCGTTACAAATGGTATCAGAGCCAGACGCCAGACGATGTGCCAACCTTCTCGCTGTTCCCCGAAGGAGGGTAGACACGAGGCGGTGTGCCAGTAAGGACGCTGGGCCCTGGGTGCATTTGGGAGCGGAAGGAAAGAGTGCCAACGATGACGCTGGATCCCGAAAGGGGGTGGATTGTGATGTCCCACATGGGAAGGAGAATAAACCACAATTTACAAGGGTGTAGAAACCTTCCCCTACCAAACGCGTTTTAAAACCTTGAGAGGAAGACCCAAAGAAAACAATATCTGCTAGCGGTGGATCTTGTCGTTACCTTTGGAATAGAACCTACTTTTATATATATAGAGGTTGTGAAAATGACAATTTTTTATTCTTTTGCCACATGAGTGGCAAGAATCCTTCTTTTCCCTATCTTTTTCACCACTAGAAGACAATTTTTTTTTCTTTTTTTTACTATTACTACTCATTAAAATTTATTAACGTAATGTTACGGTCATTCTTGTCCAAGACGTATTGTTTATAATCGTATGTCGGAAGTCTATGTCATGCTTGTCCAAGACGTATTGTCTATAATCACATGTCGGGTGTCTATGTCATGCTTGTTCATGGTGGCATACCTGTTCTAAACCCCTTTTACTTACGTTCATGTTGTGTTCATGTTGTGTCATTATGGGAATGTATGACCTTTCACTAAAATCATGTCTACATCCGTTAGGGCTAAAATGTCCCAAAATGTACTATAGGAGAATGTGACTAGTCGTCAATTCTTACTACCTACGTTACATGCTAACAAAGTTGTGGTTGTTACTTATTTGCTTTTAGTCACGTTACTTCCTTACAAATGATTTTCAGTTCACTTTCTCTCAAACATGACTGAGGCTCGATCATACGTCTAAATTCTCTCTGACTTACAGTTTTCATATGGCTGACTTGATCGTCGGGTTAGAACAGTGCCACACAATCGCTGTCTAACTGCCACAAGAGTGCGATTGTGACACTAGCATGTTCGTGAATAAAATTTAAAATTGATCTACTTCGTATGAAATGTCTCATAATAATTAATAAAAATACCCTCCAATTTAAACTTTGAAAAAACTACGACTAAACTTTCAAAAGTTTTAATAATACTTTTAAAATTTAAAAAAAAATTAAAAAATACTCGTAAACATTAAAATAAATTAAAAATAATAATCTTACACTGATTTAGATGAAAATAGTTAATATTTTGTTTCAAAAATACTCTCCAACTTTGAAAATGATCTAAAAAATACCTGATTTAAAAAAAAAAAAACCATTAATATTCTTAAAATTTTTAAAATACTTTGAAAATACTTAAAAAAAAATTTAAAATTTTCAAAAACATAAACTTTTTAAAAAATTAAAAAATAGTCTTAGTTTTCGTCTATATATATGACAGTAATTTTTTTTTTATAAAGTTAAAATATGTTAATGTTACTCGTATAATTTTTAAACATAATTCTAACTATAATGATATTTTTTAATTTTTTTTTTTTAACAATATTAAAAGTTGAAGGGTATTTTTAAAATAAATCGCTAATAATTTCAATCCAAAATTAACTGTAAAAATATTTTTTAAACTTTTTTTATTAAAAATTTAAGAATATTGTTGAAACCGATAGATTATGGAGCATAGTAAAGTTATATATGGTAGATAGTTATATATGATAAAACTATATATTAGTAAGCTAATATATATATATATATATATATATTCTGAGGACAGCTTTGAAAATGTAATGTATTCTCTGTATTTTCTCTTATTATAAACCTTTAGCTAATATTTTCCTTGCATTTTCTTTATCATGTTCTTTATGTTCATCTAGATTGAGTGTGTGCGTTGTTGAGCGATCCTAACAGAAACTTTAGAATATTTTTTAGACAAAGTATAAAGTTTAGGGGTATTTTTATTAACGTGACATAATTAAAACTATATAGTAAATAATATTAGCTTCCATAATAATTTATGAAATTTAATTTCCACTAAAGGGTGAGAAATTATAAAGTTATTGAACATACTCATCAAATAGCATATTTGGATGTTGACTCTTCGAAATATTCACTCCAAATGCTTTTTTTTTTTTTTTTTTTTTTTTTTTTTTTTTTTTTTTTTTTTTTTTTTTTANCTTCAAGAATCTGAATATTGTGTCAATTTCATGTCAATTTCTCCTTTTTCTTATTTTAGTCGGGGTCGAGAATTTTGGATTCGTATCATTCAGAAAAACCGACTATTTATTAGCTTAGCTAACCGTTCGGGAGAATCGAGGCATTTAGTAAGTTCGTAACAATCTCGTTAAAGTAAGGAGGCAAAACTTCTACTACTGCTTCTCCTTTCGTCATGTCTATCTAAGCATCTTTCCTCTTCCACACGTTTACCGGTGGATGTTACTGTCGTTATGTAGGTGTTCAAGCTTACCGCTAGCAGATATTGTCTGCTTTAGCTCGTTATATATTGTCATCAGTCTCACGTTTCTAAAACGCGTCTGCTAGGGAAAGGTTTCCACACCCTTATAAGGAATTCTGGATGACCCAATGTTCTCCGTGACACAATGTATGTTGTCTGGCTTTGATACCATTTGTAACAGCCCAAGCGTCGTTAGCCTCACGGTTTATAAACGGGCCTATTAAGGAGAAGTTTCCTTATAAGGAATGCTGGATGGCCCAGTGTCCTCGTTGGCACAGTGCTCGCTGTCTAGCTCTGATACCATTTGTAATCGCCCAAACCCACTACTAGTAGATATCGTCTGCTTTAGCTTGTTATGTAACGCCGTCAACCTCACGGTCTTTAAAACGCGCCTATTAGGGAGAAGTTTTCACACACTGTCATCCATAAAAAAAAAAAAATTAAAAAAAAAATGTATTTAACAAGAAAATATTAAATATGAATATATATTTTAAAAATTAGAATTTTATGTTTAATCTAATATTAAATTTTTTATTTTAATATTCCTTTTTATTTATTATATATATATATATATATATATATATATATATATATAT
>NC_036643.1:5198747-5268110 GCF_002806865.2 Cucurbita pepo subsp. pepo
TTTATAAAGAAGAATTAGATTCTTCCCCACGGAAAGACTACAAAGCTTCATCCTTAGCTTCGAAGGATCTAACTCGAAAGGATAAGACAAAGAAAACGAATGGTAGATGATAACGTAGCTTAATTTTAAATTTTTAGAACTCTCTCGATCTCATATATACCGTATACAGACCGAGTCTCAAACAGCTTATTCATACCATTTTTATCAAACCGTGCATATAAATATATATATATATATTCGATTGTTCAACATATTTTTTTAAATAATTTAAAATAAATATTATAAATAATTTTATAGTTTCTGTTCGTACGTCTTAAAAGAAACCAATTTGATCATAGTTCAGTACTATATAATATATATATATATATATATATATATATATATATATACTGTTCAACATATTTTTTAAATAATTTAAAATAAATATTATAAATAATTTTATAGTTTCCGTTCGTACGTCTTAAAAGAAACCAATTTGATCATAGTTTAGTACTATATATATATATATATATATATATATATATTCGACTGTTCAACATATTTTTTAAATAATTTAAAATAAATATTATAAATAATTTTATAGTTTCTGTTCGTACGTCTTAAAAGAAACCAATTTGATCATAGTTCAGTACTATATATATATATTCGACTGTTCAACATATTTTTTAAATAATTTAAAATAAATATTATAAATAATTTATAGTTTCTGTTCGTACGTCTTAAAAGAAACGAATTTGATCATAGTTTAGTACTATATATATATATATTCGACTGTTCACATATTTTTTAAATAATTTAAAATAAATATTATAAATAATTTTATAGTTTCTGTTCGTACGTCTTAAAAGAAACCAATTTGATCATAGTTCAGTACTATATATATATATTCGACTGTTCAACATATTTTTTAAATAATTTAAAATAAATATTATAAATAATTTATAGTTTCTGTTCGTACGTCTTAAAAGAAACGAATTTGATCATAGTTTAGTACTATATATATATATATTCGACTGTTCACATATTTTTTAAATAATTTAAAATAAATATTATAAATAATTTTATAGTTTCTGTTCCTACGTCTTAAAAGAAACCAATTTGATCATAGTTCAGTAGATAAGACATCAAATATCATTTTGAAAATCGTGAATCTAACCGGTTAGCCATGATCTCTTATACAGATATTAATTGACGATGAATTAATAATACGATTTAGTTAACGATTATGATATACGAATAATTTATAAAGTAATTTATTTTTTTTAATGAATGTTAGCCAAATTTAAAAAATATATATATATTATTAAAATATATTTTTATTTTTAGAATTTGGTAAATAATTTAATTTTTACTCAGAAAAAGAAAATAAATAAAAACTAAATAATTATCCAACCAACAAAATAGGATGAATAAGGAAATAAAAATATACATTACAAGCCTTTTTTGGCATCATATATTTAACCTTATAATTTTAATAAAATTAAGACTAAATTACCAAAATACCCCTAAACATCATCCTTGTTTAAACAAATACTCTTATTATTTTGAAAATTACAATATTACCCTTCAACCTTCTTAATCGCTTCAATCATGACTTGGAACAGTGTAGCATTTAACTAGGAACGTAAATTATGACCCGAACATCATCTCACCTATTAGTTAAGCTACATCCGTTTCAAGTCTCGATTTTCATCCAAAATTTTAAGAAATTTCTACTCTTAAAGCGGTTTCGAAACATTCACGAGAGGTCAAGGGCAATATTGTAATTTTCAAAAGAATAAAAATATTTTTTGAGCAATTTAGCCCAAATTTAATTACTAATCAAACCACCACTAGAGTTCTTGTAGCATCGTCTAGAACGATTTCTTCCTTCATTCTCTTAATGAATTCATCAAACTTTCTCTTCAATTCTTCATCACTCAGCACGCCGCCGTTCCCTTCTTCCTCCTCCTCCGCCGCCGCCGCTGCCGCCGCCGTATCCTCAACTTCCCCTGTTTCAGCCGCAAAAAACCTCGCCGCTAATCGATAGCTCTCGTCTTCTTCGCCATTTTCTGGAGCTGAAACGATTCTTTCATCTGGGTCATCGTTCTTTTCATCGGCGGCGGTTTCTGTCGGAATCAGCGGCGGTTTCTGAACCAGCTCCGTCGTAATTGGGTCCGACAGAGGCCCGAAATCGTAGAGTTTGGAACAGGGGTCGAAGCTCCTTGAGGAAGAGGAGAGGGATTTGAAGAGACCAGAGTAATTTGCGAGGAATACGAGGAGGGCGTTGCAGAGGAGGAACATGGAGTTCTTGTCGATTGGTTGGTTGAGAAAATGGAAGCGGGAATTTGGGGAATTATGGAAGAGGTGGAAAGGGAGGCAAGTGGGTAGTGGAAGAGCGAAGAGGAAGGAAAACAGAGACAGAGAAAACAACAATTTTGTTACCTTTTTTAGTGTTTGATCAGTGTTCTTGTTCTTGTTCTTGTTCATGTTCTTGTTGTTCTTGTTGTTCTTCAGCTCTTCCATGGCTGCCTTTTGGATTTGATCCATGTTTTGATCGGTTTCTGGGTTGGAAAGATTGAAGATGCTCTGTTTTATTGAAGCTGTGCTCTGTTTTTGTCTATGGAGGAAGAAGAAGGTGAATGTGTTTGTGTGTGTTTTGGTGAGGAAAAGTGGATATTATGGGAGAAAGGTAAGATGCTAGCTTGCATTATATATAGAGAACCTTGAATTCTTTTGGTGGTGGGTCATGTGAGTTTACGAAAATGCCCTTCTAGTTTTGTTTACGAAAATGTCCTTCTGATTTTGGGATGTCGATTACTTTCCTAAGTTTAAGTTTTTGGTTTTTGAAACTCATGCTATTGCATTTTAATTCCTTTTGATGGGTCATGTGAATTTTACCAAAATGCCCTTCTGATCTCGAAATATCGATTAGCTTGGTAAGCTAAGTTTTTTGTTTTTGAAACTTGTGCTATATCATATTTGAATTTCTCTTTGTGGGTCATGTGAATTTACCAAAATGCCCTTTGATTTTGGGGTATTGATAGCCCCGTTTGTTAAATTTTTGGTGTTATGAATCTCGTGCTATTCCATTTGAATTTCTTTTGGTGGGTCATGTGAATTTACCAAAATGCCCTTCTGATTTTTGTCTGTCGATTACTTCCGTAAGTTAAGTTTTTGGTTTTAGAAACTCGTGCTATTGCATTTTAATTCCTTTTGATGGGTCATGTGAATTTTACTAAAATGTCCTTCTGATCTCGAAATATCGATTAGCTTTGTAAGCTAAGTTTTTGGTTTTTGAAACTTGTGCTATATCATATTTGAATTTCTCTTGGTGGGTCATGTGAATTTACCAAAATGCCCTTTAATTTTGGGGTATTGATTAGCCCCGTTTGTTAAATTTTTGGTTTTATGAATCTCGTGCTATTGCATTTGAATTTCTTTTGGTGGGTCATGTGAATTTACCAAAATGCCCTTCTGATTTTGAGATGTCATTACTTTCCTAAGTTAAGTTTTTGGTTTTCGAAACTCGTGCTGTCGCATTTGAATTCCTTTTGGTGAGTCATGTAATTTACCAAAATGCCCTTCTAATCTCAAGATATCGATTAGCCTCGTAAGTTAAGTTTTTGGTTTTTGAAACTTTATGCTATCATATTTGAATTCCTCTTAGTGTGTCATGTGAATTTACCAAAATGCCCTTTGATTTTGGGGTATTGATTAGCCCCGTTTGTTAAATTTTTGGTTTTATGAATCTCGTGCTATAGCATTTGAATTTCTTTTGGTGGGTCATGTGAATTTACCAAAATACCCTTCGAAAGTAGCACTAATCATCAAGAGATAAACTATGAGTTATTTCTCAACGACAATTTTAAAGTTTTGTGACAATTACCGATTGCCCACTGAAAATGGAAATTTAAATGCTTTGAGATTTCCCTCACCTCGTAAACCCATTTTCAATTAAAGAAATATAATACTAAACAAGGCTCGTGTTTCATATAGAAAACTTTGAATTTCTTTTGGTGGGTCGTGTGAATTTACCAAAATGCCCTTATAACCTTGAGATATCGATTAGCCAGTATGATAAGTTTTTGATTTTTGAAACTCGTGCTATTACATTATCTTTACAATAGTCTTTGAAATAACATTCCATTCGTAGCTAAATTTTAAAATCAAAATTGAGTTTTAAAAATATGTTAATATCGAACACTATCAGTCAGAGATAAACACTAACTACATTATTTTCCAACAATCAATTTTAGGGTTTCGTGACAATCATCGATTCCCCACTAAAAAGGGCAATTTAAATGCTTCGAGGTTTCTCTCACCTCAAAAACCCATTTTCAAATAAAGAAATATAATACTAAACAAGGCTCGGGAATCAAACAACAACCATTCATACAATATAGAAGTATACTCTAAACTGAAGCGGGTCAATTAGGGCCATAAATCAAGACCCTGACGTAGAACACCGAAGCTGATAGCTTATTAAGAATCTCTCACTGTTAAGCTACTTATTCGATGCCAAGTAACGCTACAGAAATTAAACCGAGAGGTATAACTCTTTCTCATACGTCGATATTCTGAGAAGAGCTGGTCTCGTATATTCTATACGTCATCTTCAAATTAAATGAAATAATTTAGATAGGAGAGAGAAGTGTGTGGCTAAGAGAGAGAGAGAAATGAAATGATTTATATAGTTGGTTGGAAACTAATAAATTAGATATAAGTATTTTCCTATAATATTAATTTTTAAATGAACCTTTTATAATTTATTAATCTCAATTAATAATTATATTTAAAAAAAAAATGAGTGGATATGGGGAAGGGCTAGATGGTCGACAAGTGGCACTTTCTTATTGGGGGGATATTAATTTTGACTTTTATATTTATCTTCTTCATAATTTATTTTCTTTTTCAATTATCCCACAAAAACTTTAAAAAAAAAATTGTTATCATTATTTTTTTCATGAAATATTTTGATTATTATATTTAATATTCTAAAAATTACTAAATATATATTTTAAGCGTCGGTGTAAGCAGTTTTTAATTATACCCTTCAACGTTGTTGAAGGGTACCACTGTAAATTATAGAAAATACTACTGTTTCAAAAATATTCTTGAACTTTCAATAATTTCATCAATACTCTCGGTAAACGTTTTTAAAACGTTCAAAAGTACTCACTTGTCACAATCGTACTTTGATGACAGCAGACTTGCGATTGTACGGCACTCACTTCTCAGTAGCAAGTGAGTTAAGCCTATTCGTTCTTGCGTCGTCTACGACTAAGCGACGTATTCTCGAGCCTCTGACCCCGATTCAAGAAGAAAGTTTTAGAAAACGGGGTAGAGAGATTTTGAAAGAGAGTTTTGAAAGCAAGATTTGAAAAATTGAAATTGGTATTATATGGGAATGTAAGCAAAAAGTAACAACAGCAGCTTACTGCATATAATTATTAGGTAGGTAGGGAAAGGGAAAAGTATTCTAACAGTTAATATTTATTTTAAATTATTATTGGACTTTTAAAAATATTTTTGTAAAATGTTTTAAAAAAATTTAAAAAGTTAAAATGTTTTAAGAAATATTTTAATATATAACCCATAAATTTTAAATATAAATGAAAATTTAAAAGACTATGTATTAAAATATTTTGGGCTACATTAATTTAATGGGTTGGACCAAAGAATATGGATAATTTCATTTTAATTTAGAATTTGCCTTTTTAAAAATCAATTAAATATTTTATTTTTGATATATATATACATATAAGAAAATTTTAATCAGTTATTTAAAAAAAAAATTAAAATTAAACAAGCAAGAAAATTTACTGTATAATTATTACTAGTATATCGAGCGTGATCTCAAATTATATAGATTAGAGACTAATACTGAACAAATGAAAATTAGAAACGAAGTACTCCCAGTATACTTTGTCTCCAGTGACGGGTTTTCTAGGAAAAATTCTATGAAATTTCTCGATATAAGATTGTCCAAATCAAACACGCTCAACTGCATTGTATGATTAATTACCCGAAAAAATAGTGCACGTAATTGGTATAGATTGTAACCATCCACTATTTTAAGCATTTCTTAACCGTGTTTGCATAGTCTCGAGATATTTTTCATTTCGACATGGTGTTGGTTTATTCATATGCTGTTCATAGACTCGAGTGTCGTAAAAATAGATATTATAAAAGTTTACTGACTGAAATAGAACGTACTTGAAAGTTTGAGGACTAAAATAGAGAATTTAAAAGTTCAGGGGTTAAAATGAAACAAAACTAAAAATCTTTGCTGATCATACAATTATATACTAACATTTTTTTATTTATTAAAAAATGATTAAATGATTCGAATAACCCGAACAACTCGAACCGACACAACCCAACTCAAAAAAATTATAATTAGGTTAGGTTAAGTTCGCTATTTAATAAAAGTTATTTGAGTTGAAAAAATTTATAACCCGAAAAATTGGGTTGGGTCTAAAAATTGTTCCAACCCGATCTAACCTAACCCACGAACACTCGGTATAATTGCATGGATAAGAAGATCCTCCTAAAATATTTCTATGTTCGTTTCTTATATGCCTCAAGATTAGTAATTTTAAGTATAAATTTAGGTTTAACTTATAAACCAGCATATCATCACATGCAACGATCATATCATCGTGTTATCTAGGCAAATGGAACAAACCAAGATGCTCGGTTCCGTAGTTGTGCTCCTGTCTTACATGGATTACGACCACATTATTTAGCATACCAACAACATGACGTGTTACTTAAACAATAAAATAAATCAAAATATTCGATTCAATTATAATTGACCTTTTAAAAAAAGTAAAAGTCAACTAATCTAATCGAACGAGAATAAGAACAATAGAATAAATCAAGAAGCTCGATTCAATCACATTTAATATTTTAAAAAGTCAACTGGATAGTCAACCAATGTATCGGGGAGAATCTTAACATACACGAGTTAAATTATAATAATAACAAAATAATTTTTTTTAAATTATAAATTAGTTCATCAATTAAAATTAAAATTTAATAAATAATTAAAATTTAAAAAATTTAAATTATATTTGAGATTTATTATACGCCAAATAAAAAATTTAAAAACAATGAGATGATTTTAAAAGTTAAAATATTAATTAGAAGAAATCTAACATTTAAATAATAAACTTTTATTTTATTTTTATTTTATTTTTCAACTCATGAAGCGGTGAGAACGATAACCTATTTGAATGCATTCGCCGGTAATCACTGACGGCTAATTTCTTCAACTGAATTCTTCCCAGGAAGAACAGTAGCAGAAATTTCAAACGAGGATAGCGAAATCGAAAGCGAAAGGTGTTGGAAATCGGAATCAAATCTTCTCGAAATCGAATGCTAATCCGATTGTAATTCAACGCCATTCACGGTAAGCTTCAGTTCTTTTTTAGATTTTTCCGTAATTCTGCGTATTAGCTTAACGAAATCTGTTATGAGATCTCCATTTTCACTTCTTAGAAACCGAATTGAAGCTTCATTTTGCTGTACAGAGTTTTACTACGGCGTAATTACTGAGTTTATCGATTTGATCAAATTATTTTTTGTTATAGCTTGTTTTCTTTGCTCTTATGTCGTTTATGGAGATTTTTATGTTCGTCAGGAGACGGTTTGTTTATAGATAGTGGAAATAGTGGATGATGGTCGAAATCAGTACTGTTTTCTGTTTGGAAGTAGTTACGCTTGTGAATTCGATTCATTATATCCTCAATATGGCATATTGTGCTTGAAACTTCAAATGAACTGAGCTCTGGAGTTAATTTTGAAATTGGAATTGACTGACAACCATTTTTTTCACAAACTCTGAGGCAGGAACACAGATGTATGTTGTGTAATGCCACCCTCCTTGGTAGAAAATTTTGGTATTTCAATCTCAAAACCGAAGAATTTGACCTCTAGTTGTTTTTCTCACATTTCGATATCTTTAGAAAGAAAATTGGAATTGATAAAGAACTATGGTTCTCATTACTGTGGTCAAGAAGACTAATCAAAGAGTTCATAGATTCGGGAATTCATAAGGGGGGAAACTTGAGAGAAGGAGAGAGCTTCTGCATTCTGAAACTCTGTGTGTAGTCAAGTGTTCTTTGTTAGTATTTGAGGATGAACCAGGAATTGGATTTCATTTTTCTGGTATTTTGAAGAGGCTTTATGCTTGATTTTGAGGCAGATTAACACAAATGTTGATGTCTTGTTGCTTGTGCAGAAAACTGGAGTTGGCATTTTTGGTTGAATGTAATTGTGAAAGTTTTTCCAAAATTAAAATCGAAACTAACTGGTCTTTTGCCTCTCTAACTTAATGTAGAAGCTCGAAACTGTTGTGATTTTGTTCATATCTTTCACTGAATGATGTGATAGCAAAATTAAAGTGGAAACTAACTGATCTTTTGCCTCTCTAACTTAACGTAGAACCTTGAAACTGTTGTGATTTCGTTCATATCTTTCACCGAGTGATGGCATGGAAAAATTCAAATGGAAACTAACTGATCTTTTGCCTTTCTAACTTAATGAAGAAGCTTGAAACTGTTGCGATTTCGTTCCTATCTTTCACTGAATGACGGCATAGAAAAATTAAAATGGAAACTAACTGATCTTTTGCCTCTCTAAATTAACGTAGAAGCTTGAAACTTGATGCGATTTCGTTCAATATTTCACTGAATGATGGCATAGCAAAATTAAAATGGAAACTAACTGATCTTTGCCTCTCTAACTTAACGTAGAACCTTGAAACTGTTGTGATTTCGTTCATATCTTTCACCGAGTGATGGCATAGCAAAATTAAAATGGAAACTAACTGATCTTTTGCCTTTCTAACTTAATGAAGAAGCTTGAAACTGTTGCGATTTCGTTCCTATCTTTCACTGAATGACGGCATAGAAAAATTAAAATGAAAACTACCTGATCTTTTGCCTCTCTAACTTAAGGTAGCAGCTCGAAACTGTTGTGATTTTGTTCGTATTGTTCACTGAATGATGGCATAGCAAATTTATGTTAAGGCAGAACTTTAGTGGTGAGGATTACGATTTTATCACCGAATCGACACATCACAAAACTGAGTAACTTGGTTTTGAATATTATTGTGGTCATGCAGGTTCATGCCATTGGTAGTTTGTTGAATTATCTTAATGGGTAGCCAAGAAGTGAGACAGCCAATGTTACCAACATCATCTAATACCTTCGTAACAAGGTCAATAGATATTCCGAGAAGCAAAAGACGATTGAGGCGCACTAAGAGTGCTCCTCATTCGGATTCTCCTCATACAGAGACCACTGGCACCGTTACTGGTCTAGTTCCACGTTCAGGATTAGTTTTCGGAAATCTACACCCGAGTTTTATAAGAGTAGCCTTAGTTTTAATAATGTACTTGGGCATAGGAACTTTATGTTTCTACCTTGTCAGGCACCAAATCAAAGGGGGAAAAACCAACGGAGTAGTTGATGCCGTTTATTTCACTATTGTGACAATGACAACCGTTGGATATGGTGATCTTGTCCCAAACACTCCTTCCACCAAGCTACTAGCTTGTGCTTTTGTCTTCACAGGAATGGCCGTAGTTGGCCTAATCTTAATCAATGCAGCTGATTATTTGGTAGAGAAGCAGGAAATCTTTCTATTTAAGGCCTTCCATATGCACCAAAATGGTTCTTGCGACATTACAGAAGAAATTGATACTAATAAAGCTAGAAATAAGTGTATAGTGGTGTTTCTTTTTCTTCTTTTGTTCATAATTTTTGGGACTGTGTTTCTAGTTACCCTTGAGGAGTTGGATTTTATTGATGCCTTTTATTGTGTATGTTCTACCATTACTACATTAGGCTATGGAGATAAAAGCTTCTCGACCCGGTGGGGGCGTCTATTCGCCATTTTCTGGATCTTGATAAGTTCCATCACTCTGGCTCAGTTTTTCCTTTATATTGCTGTGCTAAACACTGAGAGAAGGAAAAAATCTTTGGTGAAGTGGGTTCTAAGTAAAAAGGTGACGGTGTTGGACCTCGAGGCTGCGGATCTCGATGATGACGGGGTCGTCGGGTAAGTCATAGTTTGTTCTTTTCATTAGACTTCACTATTAGGTGGCCTCATTGTGAGATCCCTCATCGGTTGGGGAGGAGAACGAAGCATTGTTTATAAGGGTGTGGAAACCTTCCTCTAGCATACATATTTTAAAAACCTGGAGGGAAAACTCAAAAGGAAAAGCCCAAAGAGAACAATATCTGCTAGCGGGGCTGTTACACTCTCACTCACTCCGAACACACCCATTCGTTTTTTATGAGACCTCTAGCATGTTTACGAGATTCACATACGTTTTCGAGTTGGAGTTTATTAAATTTCCATTGATCATTTCCTTCTTAAACTTCCACAGGGCTGCAGAATTTGTCATATACAAGCTGAAGGAGATGGGGAAAATCACTGAAGATGACATTTCACCTGTTCTGGACGAATTTGAGAATCTTGATGTTGATCAATCAGGAACATTGTCCATATCTGATATAACACTTTCTCAATCATCTTAACCATAGAGGATGTTGGTTGCCTTCATCGACACGAGTTAAATTGTTTTTTTGTAACAGCTCAAGCTCACCGCTAGCAGATATTGTTCTATTTTGATTTTCCCTTCTAAGCTTCCCCTCAAAATTTTAAAACGTGTCTGTTAGTAGTGGGCTAAGGCTGTTACAAATAGTATCAGAGCCAGACACCGGGCGGTATGCCAGCGAGAACATTGGCCCTCAAGGAAAGTAGATTGTGAGATCTCACATGGGTTGGAGAGGAGAACAAAACATTTCTAATAAGGGTGTAGAAACCTCTCTCTAGTGGCACATTTTAAAATCGTGAGGCTGACGACGTTGTAACATAACATGCCAAAACGGACAGTACCTGCTAACAATGGACTTGGGCTACGAAAAATGTT
Organism: Cucurbita pepo subsp. pepo; assembly: GCF_002806865.2. Classification (NCBI taxonomy): domain Eukaryota; kingdom Viridiplantae; phylum Streptophyta; class Magnoliopsida; order Cucurbitales; family Cucurbitaceae; genus Cucurbita; species Cucurbita pepo. Next base: position 5,209,676 of record NC_036643.1, read on the forward strand.
ATAAACTTTCTATGGAGTAAGAGAGGGAGAGCGGTTAGGTATTATTTGCATTATCAGGTCATAGTTTCTAAAGTGATGTATTGTGAAAATGTGGTGACTATATTTTGTCTGTGTCGTTATATTTGTGGGACGTAATTAGATTAATTGTCTTATCAATTTTTTGAATCTAAATCGTTTTTGGATTTATCCAACAAAATATTAATAATTTAGCGATTTTGTTATACTTTGAAAACTTAGGGACCCATAAACTTAAAAAGATAGAAAATTTAAAACATATAATAAAAATAAAAAGTAAGTTCGATCATTTATCTCTAATATGTCTAATCGTCTCTTCCTCTCGTCTAAAATTTATGAAATTGTAAGCAATTTATTCCTTAATTATATCGACAAACTTTTATTTATAGCTTTTAATCAAATTTTACCTCAAAATTCAGTCATATTCAATAGCTTTTAATAAATTTTACCTCAAAATTGAGTCATAGTAAGCTGTTGTTGTTGACTTTTGTTTACATTCCCATATAACACCAATTTCAATCTTGCTTTCAGAACTTTCTTTCGAAATCTTTCTGCCCCATTTTCTAAAACCTTATTCTTAAACGGGGTAAGAGGCTCGAGCATACGTCGTTTGACCGTAGGCGACGCAAGAATGAATAGGCTTAACTCACTTGTTGTTAAGAAGTGAGTGCCGCACGGTCAACGCAAGAACGAATAAACTTAACTCACTTATTATTAAAAAGTGAGTGCCGCACAATTGCAGGTCCTCTGCCATCCGCTAACATCGAAGTGTGATTGTGACGGCAAATTATATTAATTTTAACCCAAAATTTTAATTTTGATAAGATTAAAAATTTATATATTTTTTACTAACTTAAGTCCTAACATATTTAAATTTTATCTTTACACCAAGTTATATTGGGTTTTATAATTTTTTTTAGGTGAATTCAACCATTAATTTAAAAAGAAAATAAAATAAAGTTCACTAATTAAACCAAAATTTAATATTATTTTTTTAAATTTTTTTTAAAAAAAGATATTATTAAACTTTTTAAATATTTAAAAGTATTTTTATTAATTAGTTATTTCAATTAAAATACAACCAAATATATTTGGGAAGGCAGCCCTCGTTCTGTTGCATTTCAATTTACAGACCTTCCATGGCGCCTGGGACTGTGACTGCTCGAGCCACAGGCGCCATTATTGCCGCCATCTCTGTTTCTATGGTCCTCTTCTCTTACCTTCTTCGCAAACGCCATTCGAAGGATCATTCGAGGAAGAACACAAAATCCTTCTCTGTATCGAAGAAATGTCCAACAAATGGGCTCGTAGGTGCCATTGGCAATACCCCTTTGATACGGATTAATAGCCTCTCCGAGGCCACCGGTTGTGAGGCAAGTTTCATTTCGAATCGTTTTTATTTGATTGAAGTTTTTCTTCTGTTTACTGATTTCTTGTTTGGTTTTGGTTTAGTTCGTGAAATTTATTGCTTATTTGAACTGCATGTGTCTCGTATAATGTTTGATGTTTTGTTTTACTCCGGATTTCAGATTCTTGGGAAGTGCGAGTTCTTGAATCCGGGTGGAAGTGTGAAGGATAGAGTTGCAGTTAAGATCATTGAAGAGGTGAGTTTATTTTATTTCCTGATGAAGCTTATTGATTCTTGATGGATGAACAGGGAATTCTGAAGAATTTCCATTGTTATTAGGATAATTTGATTACAATGTTGGTCTCGTTGAAATATTGGTGAATCGTTTTTTGTTCTTTGGAAACAGCTGGGAAGAAACTTTTAAGTTCCTAATTATATTGAATAAATTTTCAGTATAGGCTTCCTCATCTGTACACAGTTATGTAATGTTATCTGCATATTGCGAAAGTGAGAATGAACTTTGTCATATGTTCAACCTATGATCCTTCCATCAATCCCTCAATTCACTCAGTTTTCAGAAAGATCACTTGGCACATCCCCCTAAAAGGAGGAAAAAGTGAGGTGAGAGGGGGTACCTTGTCTTAAATTCTTGAAGCTGTGATGCTGCTATTGAATGTTTAGTATCTTGGATGCAACCATTGATCTATTTTATATCACCTTTACCCAAAGCCCCTTTTCTTAAGCTTAACAAGCAAAGACTTCCAATCCATAGGCCATCTCCAAGTCAAATTTTGAGACCCAATCCTTTTTACTCGTCCTAAAATGTAACGGCCCAAGCCCACCGCTAGCAGATATTGTCCTCTTTGGGCTTTCCCTTTCAGGCTTCCCCTCAAGGTTTTTAAAACTCGTCAGAGCCAAACATCAAGCAATGTGCTAGCAAGGAGACTGAGCCCCGAAGGGGGTGGATGCGAGGCGGTGTGCCAGCAAGGGGGGTGGATTGGGGGTCCCATATCGATCGGAGAAGGGAACAAGTACCAGCGAGGACGCTGGGCTCCGAAGGGGGAGTGGATTGTGAGAACCCACATTAGTTGGGGAGGAGAACAAAGCATTCTTTATAAGGGTGTAGACTCCTTAGCATACACATTTTAAAAACCTTGAGGGAAACTCAAAAAGGAATGCCAAAGAGGACAAAATTTGCTAGTAGTGGGCTTGGGCCGTTACATAAAATCTTCCATTGGTTCATTTGCACTTAATATGGGGTCAAGGATTTGTCTTCCTTCGGTGTCTTTCATCGTGTACTTGAGAAATTGTGGACGGGATTACCTCTTCTAATCTTTCTATTTATCCGTGTTCTCTTATGATTTCTCATGAATTGGCGTTCGAGAGATGGTTTCTGCTATACTATTGGGGGAGGGGGGAGGNATTTGTGCCTATATCAACATATAATGTGACCATGTTAAAAAAAACTTGTCATAGATCTGCACGGTTAGGTTATTTTAGGATCAAAATCTTCTAATTGTGTTAAATACATGTTCATAAATTTGTGCCTATATCAACATATAATGTGACCATGTTAAAAAAAACTTGTCATAGATCTGCACGGTTAGGTTATTTTAGGATCAAAATCTTCTAATTGTGTTAAATACATGTTCATAAATTTGTGCCTATATCAACATATAATGTGACCAGGTTAAAAAAAACTTGTCACGACTCAGGAAGGTTGTACTGTCCTCATGGGCGAGTACCGAAATCTACCATGCTGTTTTAGCTATTCTAATTTGAGGTTTTTCTTGTAGGCCTTAGAATCTGGTAAGCTAGTTGAGGGTGGTGTAGTTACAGAGGGAAGTGCTGGAAGCACTGCCATAAGTCTTGCCACAGTTGCTCCTGCTTATGGTTGCAAGTGCCATGTGGTTATTCCAGATGATGCTGCTATTGAAAAAGTATGTTCATTTTGCATTTATGGACTTTAGTTCCTCGGAAAACAAAATTTTCGATTTCATTGCAATCCCCTGTTACGTTAGTACCCCATAGCTGTTGCATAAATTCACAATAATTATTCTTTCTTGTATACAAGTCTCAAATACTTGAAGCGCTTGGAGCTCATGTTGAAAGGGTAAGACCAGTGTCAATTACGCACAGAGATCACTTTGTTAACATTGCTAGGAGGAGAGCTGCGGAAGCCAATGAGCTAGTTTTGAAGAACAAAAAAGAAGAGCAACTATTTGTGGGAGACAAGGAACAAATTAATGGTCACATTCATGAGAGAGAAACCCAAGATTCCTCTTTCTCAAGTAATTGCAAGGGTGGTTTCTTTGCTGATCAATTCGAAAACTTGGCGAATTATCGAGCTCATTACGAGGGTACGGGACCAGAAATTTGGGAACAAACTGGTGGATGTATAGATGCCTTCATTGCAGCTGCGGGAACCGGTGGCACCGTGGCTGGTGTTTCCAATTTTCTCCAGGTAAACACTCTGCATTCCTTGTCCTCTCAAACCGTGGCGAGGCAATTGTACAGGTTGTCTTATACTTGTTCAACAGGAGAAGAATCCAAATGTGAGGTGTTTCCTCATAGATCCTCCTGGCTCTGGCCTGTTCAACAAGGTGACTAGAGGAGTTATGTACACTAAAGAGGAGGCTGAAGGACGAAGATTAAAGAACCCTTTTGACACAATAACTGAAGGAATTGGAATCAATAGATTAACGCAGAATTTCTTGATGGCAAAACTTGACGGGGCATTTCGTGGAACAGACAGGGAAGCCGTTGAAATGTCAAGGTTAGTGGCCATTGTAGAGCTCAGTTCTTGAGTTTTTGGGTTAATGGGGGTTGTAATTTACAGTTCTAAGAGTGCATCAAAATGTAATTTATGCTTCAATTTGAGCCATACTGATCATTCTTCTTGTTGCTACATTATTGACATAGATATCTGTTGAAGAATGATGGGCTCTTTCTAGGGAGCTCTTCGGCCATGAATTGTGTTGGAGCTGTGAAAGTGGCACAGTCAATAGGCCCTGGCAACACTATTGTTACCATTCTTTGCGACACTGGAATGAGGCATCTGAGCAAGTTTTTCAGTGCAGAGTATCTGAGTCAATACGACTTGACGCCCAAGGCTACCGGTTTAGAATTTCTGGAATCCAGGTGAAATGGTAGACCTACGAGCCACAAAATCTCGTGTTATAGAGCCTGGAGGTTCTCGTGTTATAGAGCCTGGAGGTTCTCATGTTATAGAGCCTGGAGGTTCTCATGTTATAGAGCCTTGAGGTTCTCGTGTTAAAGAGCCTGGAGGTTCTCGTGTTAAAGAGCTTGGAGGTTCTCGTGTTAAAGAGCCTGGAGGTTCGGTATGCCTACTTGGTTCTCGTGTTAAAGAGCCTGGAGGTTCGGTATGCCTACTTGAAATTCTCATCATATTTTAGGGTCTTGGAGTACAAAATTGACCATTTTCATGTTGCAAGTCATCAACGTTGGATTAGAGTAATTCAATTTTGTAAGATTGAGGCATTGTTGTTAGGAAGTTTAAGAACATTCAATGATTAGCTTCACCAAACATGCTGCTTTTACAGCAACTACTTGAATTATACCATTGAAGCTCCAATACAAAACTTATTATAGTTCTAAACTCTGGGCATTAAGTTTCCAAAAATATAGAGAAGGTATTATTTGTCTCGAAAGGACGTTTAATACCGTGACAAATCGACCCATCAGATCTTTATCTTGAAAACTATGCTAATTTTGTTAAGTTGATCTCTGTGGGCATTACTTCTCAAACTGAGCCTCATGGCAATGTGGGTCAAGCCAGTCCCTTGAAGAACCTTTTGTCATATTGGTGCTTGATTTTCCACCACCTACAAGCTCTCTCAAATTCTCCAACTTATTCTCCCGTCCCGTCGTGGTCCTCCGATCTGCTTCCTTCAATTTCTGCTTTAACCTATGTTTACGATTGGCGGGGCTCAAATCTTGTTTTGACTGTGATGGTGGTGCGCCATGTGGGCCAAGATAGATCGTCATCTCTTCTTTAACCTAGCCATGAAGAATTATAATATGATCATCTGACTCTATAATATTCGATGTCGATATTTCATTTTCATAGGATATTTACAGCTTTTATCTGCTAAATCTTTGGGCAATCTCCTAGGTGGTTTTTGTTGACATTTATATTGAAAGTTACTGATAGCTACCTTTGGAGGAGGCTCTTGGATCTCTACTTTTGGAGAGCTAACTTTAGTTTGGTCTGTCTCTTCTTCTTCTATTCCCAAGCTGGGAATCACGAACCCATCAGTGTCTGTTGCAAAATGATACCACCCACCAGTCAGTGCCATGCTTCATAAAGATTATCATTTCAACAAAAACTTGAGTGTCTAATGTGTTTGTATATTCTTGAGGAAACGGGCTAAGAGCCAAGACAGAAGTAAATGACAGAAACTTGCTCACAAGCAACTACTGTAGTACCCCACAATGATAGGGATTGTTCATAAACCATTTATGACAATCAAGAATTTTTCATGGTTTAAATACTACTTTGATTCTGTACCTTAGACACAAGTAATTTGAGAAGCAAATATCTAGTTAGGATAGACCGTTCAAATAAATGTAAGATATCATCAATATGAATTCCCATCGCTTAAGTGATAGTGTAAGGTTCTATGATTATAAGTTTAGGCAGTACAGAAGATTTAATCAGAAACAGTTCACTGAGTACATATATTCATAGTTCAAGAACGACATCATAATCCAGGCACCCAAAGGAACTGAAGCATAAAAACAACAAACGCAAAAGAGTAACAGATAACGTTGGACCTCCTCTACTATCAAGCCACGGGTCACAGATCTTATTTGTGAGATCCCACATCAGTCGGTTGGTGAGGAGAACGAAACATTTTTTATAAGGGTGTGGAGACCAAGTAGATGCATTTTAAAAACCCTAAGGAGAAAATCCAGAGAAGACAATATCTGCTTACAGTGGGCTTGGACTATTACAAATGGTATTAGAGCCCGACACCGAGCGACATGTCAACAAGGAGGCTGAGCCTTAAGGGGGTGGATTGTGAGATCTCACATCAGTTGGGGAGGAGAACGAAACATTCTTTATAAGGTGTGGAAACCTCTTCGTAGCAGACGCGTTTTAAAAATTTTGAGGGGAAGCCCGAAAGGGAAAATCCAAAGAGGACAAAATCTGCTAGCGGTGGCTTGGGCTGTTACACTAACTTTGAGAACTCTTTTGTTTTCTTTATATGCTTATGGTCAATGAGAGGAACTTTTCATAGTCTCCTACACGCTGGGACTTGACTCTCCTCCCTTCTTTTGTAAGTTTTATCATCTATAAAACCAACTCCCATCTAAGAAAAAAGTTGGAAAGTAGAATCTAATGCTATTGAATTAACCATTTCCAAGCTAACAGCTACACATAATGAATGAAACACTACCATTCCACGAAGTACCTTGCAAAGATATCATCAAGAACTATCCATCGTTTTCCATTTTCATGAGGAAACCACCACAGACAGAGAACCGATTTCTCTCATGGAACTCAGAAGCTAAGTAAGTCAAATTTAGGCTTTTAACTTAATCAAATTGAACATTGAACCTGTGCTAAAGAATTAGTATGGAGGATATGGACTGCGATAAGACCGGATTCTTCCTGCATTCTTTAGGTTGTTTAAACGGAGGTTTTTATCAAATCCTTCCTGACAAGTTTTCTTATCTCCATGGTCGAGTTTTCCCAATTCCACCGCCTGGGATTACGTTCGCAAGACCAAAACTCAAACCAAAACTCAAAGGAGCAACATCAGTATCCTTCAATTATTAACTTGTGTTCTCGAAATATGTGTATAGGTTTGTAGCTGAGATAAACTAGACTACTTTTGTTCTCAGTTTGGGCACTCTTTTGATCAATCTTAACATCTTATGATTCACTCAACCAAACCTCAAGTTTTTGTATTCAGCATGCCGTGTAAAAGAAGAAAGTGGAAACGATAAAATCAAAGCCTCAGAAACAGGGGAAACAAATTTTCCATCACTACCAAGAACAAACCACCAAATCCAGAAAACAAAACAACGAAATCTTCACAGCATAGATTACCAAACAATCAGCAACATTGGGACAAAATCCGTAGATAAAATTCAAGCACAATCTTCCAATAAAAGGAGGTTTAATCGATCCGAAGACAAACACAAAAACAAACCTACCATTCAACATTAGGGTTCATAAACACATTCCCGAAAATCCATTGCAGATTCCAAAATTTTCAATCCACAGTAACTCAATGGAAGAACAAATTCCATTTCCGATAGGAGAAAAGAGATTGAAGAATCAAAGAACAAAGATTACCCCACTCATCTTCTTCAACTGGAGGAGCTTTGTGCACAGACGACGGGTCCATTGAATGCCGACGAGCATGGATTTCAGTGGCCTCAGGGCGCTAAAGCCCAGAAAGGAAGGGGATTAACACCACCACGACCCAACGCGATTCCCGAAGAAACTTCAAATTTAAAGGAAAGGAAATGCAGAGATAATAAATTTTAAAATAAAAAATAAAAAATAAAAAATAAAACCCTATGGGGATTATGATTAAGAATGATACAACACAAACTTTACTCCCAACAAGTTTCTGGTCGGAATTATGGAACTCTCGCTCGAGAAGTAATTTAGCGGGTCCTTATTTAGTCATAAGGATAATAGTTCTTACTAGGTCAGGGGTAGCTGACCCGGGGGTTACCCACGATTGGTAATAGCATAGTATGAGAAAGTCTTTTAGATCAACTCGAGTTAGTGACCCGAACAACCAAAATAGAGTTCACAACTCAACCTTCTATTTTCAAGTTAGGTTATGTTGACTTAGCTTGAGTATATATTACATTAATAACGTCCTTGTTTGGTCACAAGGATAATGGTTTTGATTAGGTCAGGGGCAACTGACTCGGGGGTTACCCGCGATTGGTAATAGCATAGTATGAGAAAGTCTTTTAGATCAACTCGAGTTAGTGACCCGAACAACAAAAATAGAGTTCACAACTCAACCTTCTATTTTCAAGCTAGGTTGACTTAGCTGGAGTATATATTACACTAATAACTTTCGAAGAAGTATAACCATCCAATTGAATTTCGTTACCCTCTCGCACGGTTACGAGAGTGGGCCTACTTTCCACTTTATTACTCTAGAGCCCGGCGACAAGCAAGTAAATGTAATCACATCCTCGGTAATAAAACAATTTAATTATAATGTTTTAATCAATTGAATTACATTATGATGTCCACGGTATTAAAACAATTTACTTTTGCTAAGTCTATCGACATAGTTAAAGTATAGGATTAACTTCTACCTTAAGATTAAAATATGGATATCGATATTCAAATTTCCTTATCATAATTTTCACTTTTATAAAAAAAAATGTTTACAAATTACTCGTAAACATTTAATTACAACGTAATGGTAGAAGACTTTTATTTCAAGAAAAAAAATAGAAAAAAATAATATATTTTTTTAAAAAAACGGAAAATATGCACTAGCCAGGAATCGAACCCGGGTCTAGTCTAAGAAAGCTTTTATTTCAAGGGAAAAATAGATAAAAATAATTTTTTTAAAGAAAAAGCGAAAAACATGCACCAGCCGGGAATCGAACCCGGGTCTGTACCGTGGCAGGGTACTATTCTACCACTAGACCACTGGTGCTGATATTTTAATTTTTCTAAAATATAATTTATAAATTCATAAATTCATTTTACTCCTAAATTTGAGGAAAACTAATATATATACACTCGTGAACTTAACCATTTATTAAAACAAAAGAACACGTGCGTAGGTGACGTGGAATAGTGTGAAAGTAACAGATATCCACTTAACTGGTCTTGCCTAAACAAGATAGAGATTCCATGTTTAAATAGAGAATGAGAGACAGAGCGAAAAGAGATTTCTCTTTGTTAGCTAAACGAGTCAAGACGAGAATTATATTCTTCATCTCCATTCCCGCTCTCTCCCGACCTACCCAGCTCACTTTATATATAATGTATAACTAGAATACTATTGTAATATTGAAATTTGAGTCGGTAGAACTTACGTTAACAATATATTATATTTTTTTGCTTATCAAATATTTATTGAATTATTAGGATGTTCTACATTCTTTTAACAAAAGCTTTTCTGCCCCTTCTTTGTCTTGTCCCGCTCCACATACATCTCTACTGACGGTGTTTTATCCCAATTTCTACTCCGACTTATTACCATATTGTTAAAATAATTCAGTTGGTAAAAAAAAAAAAAAAAAAAAAAAAAAAAAANAAAAAAAAAAAAGCACTAATTACGTTTAGCTATTAGACCTTATAACTTTGTATTTGATAGATTTTGAAAACGATGACTATGAAAAATATTTTCAACCGGAACACAACTCAATTGATTAAGATATTACAAGTTCGAGCAAAGTGTTAGAGATTAGAATTACAATCCCGAAAAACTCATGAAATAAAAGATATATTATTTAAGCACACAACTATACTCTTGGATTGTTCGTGGAAACAATGGGATGTAGAGTCTAGAATCTTCTCGATCACTTTGACGAAGAAGTCATTCATTTTTAACACATCAATGCAAAAAAATGCTTAAAAATTGAGAATATTTACGATTGTAGCTACCGTGATTATAGGATACGAGGACGAATAATAGTTTTCTTTTCACTTATACCCCGACATGTATTCATAGTAAATCTACCAGAATTCCACAAAACCTACTAGGTTAGCTATATTCTATTAAAACAAAAATTGAAACCGAGAAATGGTGTAACTTGATATAAAATACAAATTGGAACTCGAACGTCATCACATTCATGCAAGTCTCAATTTACATTCGACATTCCAATAGATTTTCACTCCAAAAAGAGTGTTGAAACGTGTAGAAAAACGTTCGGTAATTTAACCCGTCTTTAAAAGTGAATCCAAGAGGGAATTCAAGTGTTTCAATCAACAAGTTGCATAAAGTATAGAAAGATCAAAAGATGGAACCAAATTCAAAAGACCTGGAAAAGTAAACAAAAACATGACCAAAAATAACAACAGACTATGAAACAGCTCTTCATGTACTGATTTGATATCCATAACCACATCAAGTCAAGAAGTACATGCATACAAGTGTATCGAGTCGAGTACGAACGACCTCTGAAGGTTTGAAACAACAGCTTTCAAAGAATCATTAGCTCTACATCTTCGTAATCGAACAGGCCGAGGCGTGATAACATAAGAAGAGGGGCAAACATATGATACAACACAGCTCAAAAAACAGAATAATTTACGAACACGATATCGTGTGGTCTAAGATACTTACTCTAACAACAACATAGTAAGCCATTACATGTCAAAAACAACATCAAGACAGTAGGGACTTCAGCAATAGTTTAGCCATTACATCTAAGAACATCAGTTTCATCATCAAGTGCCAAGTCTCAAGAAACATAATCCAAAAGAAACGTGAGAGAGTTTAAACCAAGAGTTTCACTATCAAATTAGTAGAGCAAATAGCTGCTGCCATGCCTGGGGGTTGGTTCTCTGCACGAAGTTAAAGGGATCTCGCTGCCATCTCCGAAGCCAACTGTCGTACCATTAGATCAACGCCTTAGTATTAGACGTCGTTATAGGTACGACGAAACAAAGGAAAACAAGGGATTCTTCCCATCAGCAACAATGTTAATACTAGAGATTTCTATCAGTAATAATAACATTTTGAGGCTAGAGTAGCATGAAAAACAAAAACAACGTTCTATACCATGTCTATACAGATGCTTAGCTAAATAAATGTCAATCGAAATGCAAAATCTGTGTGGCGATCGACAACAGAGGGTTACGGTGAAAATATCAGCACGATATGATATTGATTCCATAAACAAAGGAACTATAAGTAAATAGAACCATTTCTAAAGAGAACCAATTTAAAATAATTCCTTATTTGAAAAGTTAAGAGAAAGAAAGGGTATTGTGTTAACTTACTGTTTTTTTTGTCTTCTCTAGAAAATCTTGACATGCTCCTGTTGTAAGAAGTAACCAGAGGAATTCGGAGTCAGATAAGCGATGGCAAAGGAAATGGGCAATTAGCGAATCAACGAGCCGAAAACATCGAAGAGAGAATCCAAACGAACATGGAAAGCCAAAGTCTAAATAGTTTTAAGTATGCATTTGTAATGATTTAACTACTCAGAAGTTAGCCGCCGCCTTTTCCCATAATCAGCATCCCTAGATCTAGAACGACTTTGTTCTTCTTGTGGCAGTCGAGACTTGCTATGAGTCCTTGATGACCGCCCCCTTTCCCACTCATCTTCATGCTCGGGTGCACGGTCCCTATACCTATGATGATCCATATATCTGTCCCGATCTTCCTTGTGCCTATCTCGATCACGGTCACGATCACGATCTCTATCACGGTCGCGATCATGGCCACGCTCATAATCTCGAGAACGTTCCCTATTGCGATCACGATCCTTCTCTCTCTCTCGACCTATATCTCTATCATCACGTGGCCTTCTATCTGGCCAATCATGGTCAGGAGCTGGATCTTTTTCTTTGGACCTCTCTCTATCATATCCAACATCTCTATCCTCTCGATACCTTCTATCAGAAGATTGTGACCAATCCCTTTCGGAGCCTTTATCTTTCTCCTTAGCAGAACTTGCCCACCCGCCTTTGTCGTGACTGCCTTCACCATATTGTTGGTCAGACCCAGCTTCTTCTCCATAACTAGACTCTCCAGCTCTCCCTCCACCATGTTCTTCCATGCCCCATCCACCCATACTAGGATCAGACCACATCCCCATATTAGGCCCCCCATCGACACCCGAACTTGGCATCATCCCCATTCCACCCATATGCATACCTCTGCCGAAAAATGCTGGGTTCACATGAGGAGCTACTCCAGGAAGGCCAACACCCCCAACAGGTGGAAATGAAGATAAAATTCCAGAGAAAGGGGGCGTGGGAGCACCAGGAAAACCACCATATGTGCCCATTCTTCCCATGGGTGCACCAAAAGCTGGATCGAAACCTTGACCCATCATCGACTGCGGATGCAACAAAGGAGGGGCGGCACCAATTCCTTGGCCAAATCCATTTCCACCATTCCCCATTATACCTCTGCCCCCCATCCCACCTCCCCTGTTCCTCATTGCCCCAGCTGGTCCTCTACCTCCCATTCCATGAACATTACCTCTCCCCCAACTACCTCTCCCAGAACCTCTATTGCTATCACCACCACCTTGGTAATTACCGCCCGTTGCTATGTTACTTCCAACCATTTTACCTGCAGCATCATTGGCACCTCTCCTTGCTTGAGCGTTAGTAGATTGCGTCATCGGTTGGTTCCTATTTACTTGGGCTTCTCCCATCCTCTTAACACTAAATGGTGATGCATAGGCAACAACGCATGGCCGTCCATTAAAAATATGCCCATTCATTCCTTCCTTGCAGGCTGTAGCAGCAGATGGATCATAAAATTCAACTTGACAATACCCTTTCGATTTCCCACTAGCTTTTTCGTCGAAGAATTTGACCTCTTTCACCGGACCATACTTGCAGAGTTCCACCTCCAGCTCCTCATCTGTAGTCCACCAATGTAAATCACCAACAAACAAAATCGTCCCCCCGCCGCCTCCCCCTCCGTTCCCAACGTTACCGAACCCATTCACATTCACTCCACCACCTTGCCTAAGCAAACCATCATTTTCTACACTCCCTGCATTTGCTAAAACTCCTCCATGAGGAGGCTGGTGCTGATGCTGTTGAGGACCTGGATGCCCAACTACGTTATTACTACTCTCCTCTACTTCATTGAATTTACTCCCTTGCCCTAATTCAACCCTAATTCCACCTCCACCGCCCACCGGCGGCGCTGCTCTAGTAGCCATCTCATTCGTTCTTACATCTGGAACCTGATTATAACTCGGCGGTACTCGGTCCAAAGCCCTCGGACCACCAGCAACTTCAGCCGAAGCAGCACCGACAACACCAGGCACCGAAGCACCCAAGTTGGGTGCTGTAGCTGAACCAGACTCGATCTTCAGCTCCTCCTCCTTCTTATATCCTAAATCATCGTTTTTCCTCAAAGATTGAAGAAACCCCTCCCCAACATTAACATCGTTGTACAGGTCCTCGTATTCATCTTCATCTTCGCCTAAGAAACCCTCATCAGCAACAGCAGAAATTGCCTCATTTCTATGGAACTGGTCTATACGATCCATACCCTCCCCAAACCCTCCCGCACCTTCATCCATCTCTAAGCTTCCTCGACTTCCCCAACTAATGGATTTTTGCCATTCATTCAAAAGTACAAATTTAAATGCAAATAACAATCACAAAAGTCTATGGAAGAACTTACAAGATACGAAGTGAGCAAAAGCAGATAAGAGTTCAAAGATCTTTCAAAGCGGAATAAGTGCAAAAGAAATGGAGAAAACAAGAGAGAGAGAGAGAGAGAGAAACCCTAATCTGGAAAACGCGAGTGGATATACGGGAAGTTTCGGTTCTTCAACTTCGTTGCTAACTTGCGCTGGGTTTAACTGTCATTTTATTATGCTTCCATTTTGGATGAACAGTCAATGATGAGGATGAAGGATTACCCCTTATATATATATATATATATATATATAATTTTATTTCCATTATTAATATTATTAAAATTAAATACGAGCGTGAACGGAATGTAGTTCAACTGATTAGAATGTCGATTAAAAAAAGTTAAAGAGTTCGAGCGTCGATTCAAACTTTTAAATGCTTAAAGTTTAAATTTTACATTTTCATTAATAACCTTAAGTCGGGTTTTTTTTTTAAAGCCAGTTCCTTTGTACTCGTATTGAGGTTAGACACCCTTTCACTTTAGGTACTCGTAAAAGCTACTCCTCATCTCGAGTAAATAAACAATTAACCATTTCTCAACAATTTAAGAAGGGTACGCTCGCTTCTTCTCCACCAAGCACGGAAGTTTAAGGATAACTGTAGGTCGGTGGCTACCTAAGGAGCCCCGCCACAATAGGGGGGTTGGTTCCTCTGGACGAGGGCGGGAAAGCAGCTAAACTCAAGGAAGAACAAAGGCTGAAATCGGTCAACTAAGATGGAATCTCGGGCTTATATGAAGAAGACTGCAAGCAAGAAAGTCAGCCTGCCAGTTCCGGTTCAGGCGATCCTCCTCGGTAATTATTCAAGTAATTATTCAATACTAAAATACAGTAATTTCTCTCTTAATAGGCAATGATTTTAATAATATCCAAAAGGTTTATCGATCTCAAGGGGTGGAGATCCATAATAGACATACCGAAATTATTGTACATCAAATAACATTAAAAGTGTTGGTTTCAGAAGATGGAATGTCTAATGTTTTTTCACGTGGAGAACTCATTGGATTGTTGTGAACGGAACGAACAGGGCGTGCTTTGGAAGAAGCGATCTGTTACGAGCTGTATTTTCTATTTGGACTTTAGAACAAGCCAAAATACTATTTTTATCAAAAAATCTTATTCGAAGAAAGTACATTTACGTATCTATTACTGCTGAACTACGCTCGTTTTGACAATAATGATCAAAATAATCATTTTTGTTGTCGTTATATGCATATGGTAAAGAATTAAATAGCTAACAAACACACACTAAGAGACCAATTTGAGGAATGTAATAAAGAACATTTACCCATATCGAGGTAGCCAAATATGATGAACACCTCAAAGGTCAAATGAAAGTGGAAAGACGTTACACCAAACACAACATTACTTGATGAATCTCTAGTTCGAGTCGAATCTTTGGAAGCCATTTCACATAACGCTCATCGATCACTAGAATATATATCCATATCGATCAATTGAGAGTGTTCTAAGAAAAAGTGATCCTAGAGAGAAAGCATTCGACTATTTTCTTCCAAAAGGAACACGAGTAATGATCTCTACCCATCAATTTTCATACTTCACAAAATCATAGACCAATGGAACAAAAAGCAGAGCCGCTTTCCATGAACTAATGATATCCATGACTATACCTCTTAAGGAAATGGACAACATGATATCCATGACTATACCTCTTAAGGAAATGGACAACAGGTTCATATACAATGCACGTATGCTCAAAATTTCTGGACAGTAATTCTCAATATATTCGAATGACATTTCACATTTCCTATAGACAAATCTCATCACGACTTTCTTCTACAATATGTGGAAAGAAAGAAATCAAAGAATATTTGCAAAAAAGGCATAGACCTACACAACTTTTCGACAATGTTGTTTACCAGGCTATATCTTGATACAAACCGTCTAATATTCACTTCCTACGGTTATACCTCCCCCATTGCAAATTGGGAAGTTCTATAAACGTTTAGATCATACAACCCTTCTGTAAATGGAAGAAATCAAAGAATATTTGCAAAAAAGACACAGACCTACACAACTTTTCGATAATGTTGTTTACCATGCTATATCTTGATACAAACTGTCTAATATTCACTTCCTACGGTTATACCCTCGTTGCAAATTGGGAAGTTCTTCTATAAACGTTGTAGATTATACAACCCTTCTATAAATGGAAGAAATCAAAGAATATTTGCAAAAAAGACACAGACCTACACAACTTTTCAACAATGTTGTTTACCGGGCTATATCTTGATACAAACTGTCTAATATTCACTTCTTACAGTTATACCTCCCTCATTGCAAATTGGGAAGTTCTTCATAAACGCTATAGATCATACAACCCTTCTATAAATTTCAATCATCGATAAAATTGTCTCTTATAAACCAAACAACGGATTCATACAAAGTAATGGGTATATACAACCTCTGAAACTACATCTAGTCAAGAATATACATACATAATACAACCTTTGAATGAAGCTACATCTAGTCAATTGGTAACAGGTACATACAGACAAGTATGAGGCCAAACAACCTCAGAGAACTACAGGTACATACATACAAGTATGAGGGCAAACAACCTCAGAGAGCTACATCTATCAATTGGTAAAAGGTACAAACAAGTATGAGTACATACAACAACAACCTCTAAAAGAATGCTTAGCTCCACACTTGACAATAGAATGACTAAGGTGTGGAATCAAGGAAACCCGAAGGAAAAAAAAGGGTTGGAAAGAGGTGTGTGAATATATGATACAACAACTCATAAAACAGAATAACGCACAACACAACGTCCTCGAGGCTACGATACTCTAACAACATAGTGTAAGCCATTTACATGTCTGAAAACATATAGACATGTCTAGACTCGAACAGTATTTAGCCATTAAAACAAGAATATCAAAGTCATCAAGTGCCAAGAAGTCAAGAAACATCATTCAAAAGAAACGCGAGAAGTTCTAAACCAAGAAGTTTCTTTATCAAATTAATAGAGTGAGAAGGTATTGCCATGCATGGGGGTTCTCTCTATGCAGACGCGAATTTAAAGGTTCATGTTGTCATCGAACCAACTGCTGTTCCATTGAATGAAATCCTCAGTATCGAATGTCGTTTAAGCTACAAAACAACAGAAAATGAGAGGGTACTTCAAATCAGAAACAACGTTAATGGCATGCCTCTCCCTTTGATAATTAGTATGCAATATAAAGAGAGAGAAAAAACATGTAGATCATGGCAACTCAGAGTAGATGAGACATAAAAACATCTAAAATCGAGAGAAAGAGCCCGGTTTGGATTTATTTTCTAAACGCTTCGAACCTAAACACTTAAAAAGTCATTCCAAACATTCTCAAAAAACGAAAATAAGCATGTCAATTCAAACAGAAAACAACTTTAGCCAAATCTTCCATATCTTTAGAAGCTTTGACATCTTTAGCCAAATGATCTGAAACAGAAAACAACTTTCCTTATGTTGCAGAAGTAAACTCTTTCCCGAACTACAAGGATCGAGTACGGTAACTAAGCCCCATCCGAACAAAAGGTCTCTTTGACATCCTCTTCCCTCTTCTTTTTTTTTTTTTTTTTTTTTTTTTTTTNGTTGTTGTCCCAACTGTGATCACTTCTAAAGCTCACCTCAGAGATATCAGGAATGCAAAAGAAGATATAATCATCCTCCATTTTCCTTCTTCCTTAACCCTCTTCGAATCTTCCATATCTATAGAGGCTTCTTGGTGGATTTCTTTACACAATTCTTTTATAGCTACAGCCTNCTCTTTTCCCGAACTAGGAGGATCGAGTAAGGTAACTAAGTCCCATCCAACCAAAAGGTCTCTTCCACATCTTCTTTCCTTTTATTTTCAACCTAATCATAATCACAGTCATTGTCCAAACTGTCATCACTACTCAAGCTCACCTCAGAGATATCAGAAAGGCAAAAGAAGATATAACCATCCTCCATTTTCTTCCTTGTAGATGTGGACACGATTTTCTCTCCAACCTATGGAAGTATGGTTTTCGGGCCGGTGTCGTATTTGGAAACCTCATACCTTCTTTTTTCTTTCAACTAGAGTATTCTAAAATATTTCCTTCCATTGAACTGTTGAAACCCTCATTTTGGCCATTAATTCATTTTCCTTTAATCTTGCATTTATTCCTAACTCAGCTTTAAACAGTAAAAACAGATTAGATCTTATTAGAAGTAGGGAAACTAATCTAACACTTCTACAACTTCAGAGATAAAATCAGAAACAAGGATAACAATAAACTTTTTGGAACAAAACTATTCTAATCTTTTAACTTCTTCCAATCTTTTAAACAAAATATCACAACGTAAAACATACCTTTAGTGTGATAATCATTCAAATGTATGGAAAATTAAAATATAATTAAGAACTTCTAATAGAAGAGTCCTACGTTCCTAACCATGTCTGTGTCCTAATAAGATCTAATCTGTTTCGAACTCCCAAAAATTAAAATATAATTAAGAACTTCTAATAGAAGAGTCCTACGTTCCTAACCATGTCTGTGTCCTAATTTTTTTTTTATTATTATTTAAAGAAAATTAAAATGTCAGTGTCCGGAAACAACTTCTATATAATGAAAAGGAAAAATGTTCAAGGGTTTCGAACTCCCAAAGGGAGTGAAGATACAAGAAAGATAATACAAAATCAAGAACTTAGAAACAATTATAATCTTCTCATGCACATTAATGAGAACCGAACAAACTTGAAGAGCGGTGAATAGCCCAAGCTCACCGCTAGTAGATATAGTCCTCTTTGGGCTTCCCTTTCGGGCTTCCCCTCAAGGTTTTTAAAACGTGTCTGCTAGGGAGAGGTTTCTACACTCTTATAAATGCTTAGTTCCCCTTTCCAACCGATGTGGGATCTCACAATCCACCCCCTTTCGAGGCCAGCGTCCTCGTTGACACTGGTTTCGGACCTTAGCGCCCTTACTGTCTATAAACCCCAAAAGGTTGAAATTAACGTTATCTTGGAAATGGAAGAAATCTTGGACTTACCATTAACGCCCCTAAGAAATTAGAATAAATGCATGATGAAAATAGGCTTCTTCCAAGAAAACCTTTTAAAATTCGAACCAACACAACAAATGTTGACTTAAACAATCCAACACCTTATTGAGAAAGAACCATAAAATCCTCATAATTCTTCGAAGAATACTACCTCGAACAAAGACAAAAAAGGCTTCTTTCAATAAACTCTTTGAAATTTGAACCAACAAAATAAATGCTGACTTAAGCAAACCAACATCTTGTTGAAAGAGATTCATTATCTTCAAAATAAGCTGCCTTCAAATTGGTGGAAAAAAACCTCATTCACTTATAAGATATATGATGATAGAGAAATCAACAAAATAAATGTCAACAACTTGATAGAGAGAATCATTAGTGCCCCACGAATCTTGAAGGGAAACAACATCATCGGCCTATATCCTCAAAGGCGAAAGAAGCAAAAAAAAAAAAAAAAAAAAAAAAAAAAAAAAAAAAAAAAAAAAAAAAAAAAAAAAAAAAAAAAANGTAAACATAGTGAAAAATGAGGTCGGTAAAACAACAATAGAAGGTATATAAATATGGTAATAAAGTCAACAATGGCATTAGTTCTAAAAACCAAAAACCTACTATAGCTGCAACAAGAGGAAATTTCATTAGAGCATTAATAGAGTAAACATCCATTTCTAAAGGGATGCAGTTTTGAACAATGTCGTTAATTAGCATGTCCATATTTCAAGACCTAGTATACAAAACGAATCCAACAAATCGACCAGAATTTAATATTGGAAATGTGGGAAAATGAAAAGGATTGTATGAACTTACATTTTCTTGCAAAAAATCAGACCATGCTCCTGTAGGTAGAGAGACATACGCCGAGGTTCAGACAATAAACAGCATAGGCAAAAGAGCAATGATGAATCAAAGAGCCCAGAACTTCGAAGAGAGAACCCAAATGAACATGGAAAGCCATACTCTATATAGTTTAAACATTAAAGCATGTATGCTGAATTATTCAGCTACTCAGAAGTAAGCCTCCGCCTCTTCCCATAATCAGCATCCCTTGTTCTAGAACGATTTTCTTCTTCTTGTGGTAGTCGGGACTTGCTATGAGTCCTTGACGACCGTCCCCTTTCCCAATCCTCGTCATGCTCTGGCTCCCGGTCTCTGTACCTATGATGATCAGAATATCTGTCCCTATCTTCCTTGTACCTATCACGGTCACGATCCCTGTCACGGTCACGATCACGATCATGATGGCCCCGCTCATAATCTCGAGATCGTTCCTTATCCCGATCCCGATCCCTATCCTTCTCCCTTTCACGCCCTATGTCTCTATCATCACGTGGCCTTCTATCTGGCCAATCATGGTCAGGCCCCGGATCCTTTTCTTTGGATCTCTCTCTATCATCTCGATACCTTCTATCAGAAGACTGTGACCAGTCCCTTTCGGATCCTCTATCTTTCTCCTTTGCAGAATTTGCCCAGGCTCCTCTTTCATGACTACCTTCACCATATTGCTGGTCAGACCCAGCTTCTTCTCCATAACTAGACTCGCCAGCTCTCCCTCCACCATGCTCTTCACTGCCCCATCCCCCCATACTAGGGTCAGACCACATTCCCATATTCGGCCCATCAACACCCGATGTTGGCATCATCCCCATTCCATTCATAGGCATACCTCTTCCGAAAAATGCTGGGTTCACATGAGGAGCTACTCCAGGAAGCCCAACACCCCCAACAGGGGGAAAGGATGATAAAATTCCAGAGAAAGGGGGAGCCGGAGCTCCAGGAAAACCACCATATGTGCCCATTCTTCCCATGGGTGCACCAAAAGATGGATCAAAACCTTGACCCATCATTGACTGCGGATGCAACAAAGGAGGGGTGGCACCCATTCCTTGACCAAAACCATTTCCACCATTTCCCATTATACCTCTGCCACCCATCCCACCGCCCCTATTCCTCATTGGGCCAGCAGGCCCTCGACCTCCCATTCCATGTGCATTACCTCTTCCCCAATTACCTCTCCCAGAACCTCTGTTATTATCACCACCTTGATAATTACCACCCGTCGCAATGCTACTTCCACCCATTTTACCTACAGTATCATTAGGACCTCTCCTTGCTTGAGGATTAGTAGCTTGAGCCATCTGTTGATTCCTGTTCACTTGGGCTTCTCCCATTCTCTTCACACTAAATGGTGATGCATATGCAACAACACACGGCCGTCCATTAAACATATGCCCGTTCATCCCCTCCTTGCAAGCCGTGGCAGCAGAAGGATCATAAAACTCAACCTGGCAGTAGCCTTTTGATTTCCCACTGGCTTTCTCGTCAAAAAACTTAACCTCCTTCAACGGACCATACTTACAGAGTTCCACCTCCAGCTCCGCATCGGTAGTCCACCAATGTAAATCCCCAACAAACAAAATGGTTCCACCTCCACCTCCACCTCCACCTCCCCCTGCATTCCCCACATTACCGAACCCATTTCCACCAACCCCATTTACATTTACGCCACCACCTTGCCTTAGCAAACCTTCATTTTCTACGCTCACTGGATTTCCTAAAACTCCGCCCTGCTGCGCTTGGTGGTGGTGCTGTGTCTGTTGCTGTGGCTGTGGCTGTGCCGGAGGCTGTAGCTGTTGCTGTGGCTGTGGCTGTGGCTGTTGCGGAGCCTGATGCGCAGCAACATTATTACTACTTCGCTCCTCCAACTCATTGGTTTTACTCCCCTGTCCTAATTCAACCCTAATCCCACCTCCACCACCCATAGGTGGCCCCGATCCCGCCCCAACTCTGATAGCCATCTCATTTGTTCTTAAATCTGGAATCTGATTATAACCCTCAGTTACTCTTTCCGCAACACTGTGCCCACCATCTCCTAAACCAGGAACATCAGTCGTACCTCCGCCAAAACCAGGTATCGAAGCACCGGAAGTGGGTGGTACAGCTGCAGGAGGCTCCATCTTGGGCTCCTCCTCGCTCTTGAATCCCAAATCATCGTTTTTCCTCAACGACTGAAGAAACCCCTCCCCAACGTTAACATCGTTGTACAAGTCCTCATATTCATCCTCATCTTCGCCTAAGAAACCATCATCAGCAACGGCAGAAATCGCTTCGTTCCGATGAAACTGATCAATCTGATCCGCACCCACACCAAGCCCTCCCTCTCCTTCATCCATTTCTACCTTCTTCAACGACCTCCTCTAGCGATTCATTCAAATTCAGAAATCGAATGCAGGAAACATCAAAAAGTCGATTAAAGCACTTACGAGATGAATTTAAAAGTAAGCAAGACAAGATAGAACTCAGATATCAAAGCCCCAATTACGGAACAAGTGCAGAAGAAAAGAAGAAGAAGAACACACAAAGAGAGGAGAGAGAGAGAGAGAGAGAGAGAGAGAGAGAAACCCTAATCTGGAATCGCGCGTGGAAATTTTGGCAGTGTTTCCCTCGTCATCTTCTTGGAATGACTTTGTCATTTGCTAAAGTACGCCGTTTAACGTTTGACGCTCACGATAGCCAATTTCTCAAATTCGCACCTTAAAAGTTATTAACTCAAAAATTAAAATTTTAAAAATTTTAAAATTAAAATATTCATGATTTTTATATTAAATTTTTTTATAAATATAAATCTTATTTAAATTGATAATTAGCATTTTACATTTTTTTCAATAAGTTTAATTTTTTTTTAAATATTGATATTAACCATTTATTTTATGATAGAATTAATGTTGATTTGTTTAAAAATTTCAACACATATTTTAATATTTAAAAAATTATTATATAGTTTTTTAAATTAAAATATATATTAAAGACGAGTTTTACACTTGTGTAGATCAAGATAAAAAAAAAAAATTGAAACGTTACATAGTTTAAACCACCGTTCTTAAAAAATTGAGCTTAAAGCTCCACAAAAGAATTCTCCTACATTGTGTCGGATTGTTTGCATGGATAATCTATTCCAACCTCAATTTTATAAATATATCTAATTTTACTAGAATTTTCAAATTTTTCGGTTCTAAATTTACATATTTGTCCCTTAAATTATTTGTAATCTCATGAAATGTCACTTTTTAGCCGTCTCTATCGTGTTTATGCAAAAGGGGTATTGTGGACATAAATTAATTCTTCTACTATTACTTGAATTTACGAAAATTTGATTTGGATTTCGGGTTTTTAGGGTTGAAAATATGGTTTCGTACGCGATTATATTTTGTATATATTTATTTCATTTCATTTTATATTTCATGAGCGTGAGTATATGAGATATATATTTATATATATATATATATATATATATATATATATATATATATATATATATATATATATATATATATATNNNNCTTTGTAATTTATATTCATAATTTAAAAAATAAATAAAATAAATAACTTTTTTCACTAGTGATCGTTCAACTTTTTAAAAAAGTTCAAAAATACCCTTGACATTGACATTAGAACTATGTTTTAAAAATACTCATAAAATTTTAAAATACCATGCATAATGGTCTCGTGCATGACTCATTTACCCACCGAAGTTTAGCAGCCTGAAAATAGGGGAGAACTCACCTATGCACGCCTACTAGTTCTCTAGCGAAAGTCTAAACTGATAATTGGCTAAGATCCGTTCTTCAAAAGAAATAACAAATAAGACCCCACATAGCATCATCTGACAAGTTAGGAAACCCAATGTTCTGACAAGGCTCCGCATAATGGTCTCGTGCATGGCTCATTTACCCACCGAAGTTTAGCAGCCTGAAAATAGGGGAGAACTCACCTATGCACGCCTACTAGTTCTCTAGCGAAAGTCTAAACTGATAATTGGCTAAGATCCGTTCTTCAAAAGAAATAACAAATAAGACCCCACATAGCATCATCTGACAAGTTAGGAAACCCAATGTTCTGACAAGGCTCCGCATAATGGTCTCGTGCATGGCTCATTTACCCACCGAAGTTTAGCAGCCTGAAAATAGGGGAGAACTCACCTATGCACGCCTACTAGTTCTCTAGCGAAAGTCTAAACCGATAATTGGCTAAGATCCGTTCTTCAAAAGAAATAACAAATAAGACCCCACATAGCATCATCTGACAAGTTATGTTCTAACAAGGCTCCGTTTAACGGTCTCTTGCATGGCTCTTTTTTCGTACTTAGACCCACTCAAGTTTAGCAGCCCGAAAATATGGGAGAACCCACCTACATGCGCCTTCTGGTGCTCTAACGAAACTCTTAAGCCGATAATTGGCTAAGATTCGTTCCTCAAAAGAAATAATAAAGAAGACCCCATATAGTATCATCTGACAATTCAGGCAACCCAATGTTCCGACAAGGCTCGACTTAACGGTCTCTTTCCGTCCAAATAAGCCCTTACTAGATATTTTTCAAAAGAGAACATTTGAGATAAGAAGACAGCCCACCTCAGTTACTCCATTTAGCATTATCCATGTGTATTACTCTGCTTTATTTGTAGCTTGCCCCTCACGGAATAGAAAAGCTCCCTGAAAATGTATCAGTAATTAGAAAAACCACAGCTCCAAAATTCATGTACAGTTTTTTAGTGTCTTTTCTTGAACATTGTTTACAAAATATTGATGAATCGTACAACATGTCAACAACAAAAGCAAGCTTCCAAAAGAAGACTGAAAAGAAAGTAAAATTCGGCACGATGCAGTGTCAACAAGGGCGATAGAGGAGTTTTCTTAAAAAAGGAAATTTTCTTCAAATGACTACCGTCAACCCCACCGCTAGCAGCTATTGTCCTGTTTGAGTTTTTCCTTTCGGACTTCCCCTCAAGGTTTTTAAAACGCGTCTGCTAGGGAGAGGTTTCCACACTCTTATAAATAATGCTTCGCAACCGATGTGGGATCTCACAATCCACCCCCCTTCGGGGTCAGTGTCCTCGCTGGCACTCGTCCCCCCCCCCCTCCCCCCTCCAATCGATGTGGGATCTCACAATCCACCCTCCTTTGGGACCCAGCGTCTTCGCTGGCACTCATTCCCCCTTTCAATCGATGTGGGATCTCACAATCCACCCTTCTTTGGAACCAAGCGTCCTTGCTGGCACTCGTTCCTCTCTCCAACCGATGTGAGATCTCACTCACAAATTGTCTTACGGTATATTGAACCAACATTGAACCAACATAGACTTCTTCACCAAACGGGTAATCACTACAAGCAAAAATGTACCATTGTTCCTTTCAATTAATCTGATACTAACAAAAATTTGTAACTTATTCAATTAAAAATAAAAGAAGATTCAAAGCAAAAACATAGACAAACAAATTTGAGAGTGCCATTTTTTGGTGGTGCTCATCAGTAAAAAATAAGTTGAAAAGGTACAAATAGGTGAGAAACATCACCCTAGCATATGCGTTTTAAAAACTTTGAGGAAAAGCCCGAAAGGGAAAGCCCAAAGAGAACAATATCTGCTAGCGATGGGCTTGGGCCGTTACAAATGGTATCAGAGCCAGACATCGGGCGATGTGCCAGCGAGGAGGCTGAGTTCTGAAGGGAGTGAACACAAGGCGATGTGTCAGCAAGGACGCTAGGTCCCAAAGGGAGGAGGATTGGGGGTCCCACATCGATTGGAGAAGGGAACGAGTGCCAGCAAGGATGCTAGGCCCCGAAGGAGAACGAAGCATTTTTTTTAAGGGTGTGAAAACCTCTCCCTAGCAGACACGTTTTAAAAATCTTGAGGGGAAGCCCGAAAGGGAAAGGCCAAAGAGGACAATATCTGCTACCGGTCGCTTTGAACAATGTTCTCTTTCTTTTAGAGACATAAGTATCATTGGAAGGAATTGAAGGATTATTCAACCAGTAAGCTCATCAAAACTAAAGAAAAGTTCCTCAAAAGTGTTGGTAAAACGAAAATCAAGAACATAAATGATTTAATAATTTGAAAGTAGATAATAACGAACAATTAATTTGGAGACATGGATTCATCTAGTATTTCAGACCATAACGAAGGAGCACTGACCTCTTTTGTACTCTGTCGTACTCTGTCTGATGTGTTGGAGCTACTCAATGCATTGGCTCGTGAAGAGCTCGAGCAACTTCAAGGCTACAAGCTAGGGAGGGGAATCTTTTGTCATTTGTATCGAGTCAAACGTTCTCTTATTAGTTTCCAAACGCTCACAATGAGGGCTACGTACCTAATCTTTATTGTTGAGATCGGTCTGAAGGCGTCCACCATGGTTGCAAATGTTACGAGACCTGGTTCTTTTCCACTTGGTAGATGGAGGCAGATGACCATTAGCAAAGCACGATCAGCGATGGGGAGTCGTGAGAAATGGAACATTTCAGGTATGCCAATACTTAAAATTTGACGTTTAGGAACGATTTGTATCACATGACAGCAAGATATCTTCTTAAAAACACAAACACGTGATCTTTTACAGAGAAGACTCACGTATCCACATAATCCCATAACATCGATAACGATATATACCTCTGTGCTTCTTCGTTCGCAACACCCATAGTTGAGAAGCATCTGCCACAAAAAAAAATGTGTAAAAGGTAAGGTAGAAGGCAGCAAATGTAGCTTAAATCTCAAAGAAACAAGGAAACATCCAAAGAGAAGAATGATACAGCAATGAAAGAGGCTTTAGCAGCTAACACCAGCTGATGCTGCCTTATTTGGCTCTTTGATCCATTTGCTCTTATGTATATTCCCATTAAACGTTGGATCGTACAAATTTCACGTTAGCCAAGCAAGCACATGAATGCAATACGACTGGAGGAAATGAAAAGACATTTCAGTACACGGATAAAAAAACGTTCTCGAGCAAAAAATACAAAAAGGTCACAGTTTTTTTTTCTTTTTTTCCAAAAAAAAAAAAAGCATAAGGCAAGCCTAACCTTAAAGCCATTACGCAATAGCCTCTTGTTTGTATCAGATCGATATTGAGTTCTATATCCTCTGTCGTTCGGTCGCCTATGATACTAGGACCAATAGGTCAAAAATGGGTAAATATACTCGTCCCTCCCATTGAGAACTAGATTTTTCCTTGCATTCACGATCCGAGTCAATCGTATTTTTGTTTGTTTTTGGTTTTATTTCCTTGATTGAACCTCAAGGAGTTCAGTTTGTCCAAGGCAATGACAAAATTCCTGCACGAACGTTGGGACTTCCCGTCCAAATACCCAGAAATTAATCCTCTATCATTCAAGTCCTTGAGAAGTACTTCACCTCTAGAAACATACTGTTCAGTACTAATAGCAGCAACTAGAACTCTATAGGTGGTCATATTCGGCCAGAGACGGTTCTGTTTCATCTCTTCGTAAAGATCGAGTGCAGCTATAACATCACCTTTAGCACAATAATCAGAAATGAGAACATTGTAAGTAATTACATCAAGCTTCACATGATAATGCTCCATAAGGCTCTTCAAATTTTGTGCCTCCTTAAAATTTCCTTTCTTGCAGAGGACGTGCATCAAAGTTGTAAACGTGCTGGTAGTAGGGATTTTTTGCATCCGAAGCATGCTTCGAAGAATCCACATTGCCTCTTCAATCTTCCCACAAAGTGCAAGCCCTCGAACCATAGCACACTCTGCAGCATCATCCGAGCTAACACCTAGTGCCACCATCTTATCTTTCAATTCAAACGCCCCTTGTATGTTGCCCACTCGACACATTCCTTTCATCAGAGTGCAATATTGTCCAAACGTAGGGATGAAACCCTTTTCAAGCATTTCAAGCATAAATACAGACGAATTTTGGGAAACCGTCCTTCTAATAAGTCCATCAGTAATAGCTTTTTGTGTGTCTGTATCGAGAGTAACTCGATAAACTTCCATGTTATTCGTCAAATCGATGACTTTATCCAGCTTATTCATTTCGCAACACTTCCTAATGAGCATATTAAATGTCACGTCATCGATAGTAGAACCTTCTGCAATTACCATTTTCAACATCTTAATTCCAAGTTCCAACATACCATGGTTGCAAAGTCCAAGTATAAGAGAATGGTATGTTAATCTGTCAGGTAAAAAGCCACTTCTCCTCATACGTTTATATAACATAAAGCACGTCATTATATCCCGTCCTCTGGAATACGCATGTAATAATATATTAAACGTAGTCAAGTTAGGCGTTACATTTGTGTTGTTCATAGTTGAAATGAGAGAACGAACACTAAACCCTTTTCCCATCCTTGAATATCCATCTATAATCGAATTAAGCGCAATTGAATCTAACGAGAGGCCTTTTCCCTCCATTTCCTGCAAAAGAAATACTGCGGCCTTTGACTGGCCAGCCTTGAAAAGGCCATCAATCAAACAGGTGTAGTTAATTGAATTCAATGGTAGAACTCCTTTTTGCACGAGTCTTGCCAAGAACACGATGGCACAAACCAATCTCCCGTTTCTAATCAAACCAGCCAGAATATTGGTGTATGTATAACTATCAGGGAGAATATTATTCTGAATCATCTCATCAAATAGAAGAACTGCTTCCAGCAAATTTCCCGACTTACTTATCTCAACAATTAACGTGTTGTACGATATAGTATCCACGCCCAATGGAATACAATGAAGCTTCTTCAATAGTTGTCTTGCTTCCCGAAAATTCTTTCCCCTACATAACGCTTTCAAAAGACTGCCGTAGGTGAACGGACTAGGGTGATGACCACAACTAATCATTTTATCAAATACTGAAAACGCCCTCAACCCATCTCCTACATTTGCATATCCATTTATGATACAATCAAATGTAATAGAATTAGGTGCAAGACCGATCCTACTTATGTGATGCACAAATTCCTCTGCTTCTACTAGTTTTCCATTTTCACAAAGAGAATTGACCAATAAATTACATGTGAATATATCAACATTCTGCCCACACAGATTCATAGCAGCATAGAACTTCATCGCTTCGTAAACGTTTCCAGCCTTACAAGAGTTATATACTAATGTAGAGAAAATAACAGTGTTCGGAACGTGTCCTGCTCTATACATTTTAGACATAATCTCCTTCGCCTTCTTAATATTCCTAGCTTTGCAGAATCCATTTATAAGCACTGAAAACGTTATGATATCGGGATCAACACCAACCTTACACATCTCACTTAGTAATTCAAAGGCTTCATCAAGCAACCCATTTCTGCATAAGCCATCTATCATCACAGTATATGCGATAAAATTAAGAGATGTTCGATCGATTCTAAATCTCTCCAAAATATTTCTAGCCATGTCAAATTTGGCACCCTTGTACAGTCCATTTAAAAACGTTCCAATCGTAACCTCATTAGGCCTCACGTCATTCACTTCCATCACGTCCAAAACTCTCAAAGCTTCTTCAAAATTACCATCAATGCAGTGTCCATTAATTAGAATATTGTAAGTTATGAGGTTTGGCGAAAGATTAAGCTCCGTCATCTCATCAAAAACCCGAGTAGCAACCCCAATCTTTCCCTCCTTGACAAAGCCATTAATTAAAGTATTGTAAGAAACTTCATTAGGAGTTATCATCTTCTTCCTCATTTTCTTCAAAACTAAATACCCTTGTGCACTTCTACCGTTTCTACACAAACTATCGACAAGCATATTGTAAGTACACACGTCCGCCCGAATTCCCTTCCCTTCCATATGATGAATAAGCTTAAGGGCAGATTTAAATCTTCCTTTCTTACAACACCAACTAAGCAAGGTATTATAACTAACTATCGTCGGAACATAACCATTCCTCTCCATCATTGTTAAAGTATGAACAGCTTTCTTAAGCTTCCCTTGCACACATAGAACATTCATCAATATATTAAAACTCGAAACATTCGGACGAACTCTACTGATAAGCATTTCCTTAAAAAAAGACCAAACCAAGTGAGCTCTACAGTGCTTCACCATGGAAGCCATGATCATGTTACAAGTATAAACAGATGGCTTAAACCCACGAATGATCATGGAAGAAAAAGTATTAACAGCGTGCTCAATCATTCCTTGTCGCAAATAAACTCTAATTAAAAGGTCAAAAACGGCTGGATTTGAGCTGCAAACAGGGTATGTATCCATAAGAACACCAAAAAGAAAATTCGACCCAGAATTTCTCAGTGATAGATGTTTCAGAATTGATTTAGCATGATCGTATAATCTAGCTTTAACGAGTATATGAGTAGTAATACCGAGTATATACGTGCGGTGATTGGGTTCCAAACCAGGCTGCTTGATAATCCACTTGAGGAATTTCCACGCTAGAACTCCATGAATCGGTCTGAGTGAAGCGAACTTATAGTTCATGTGATTCAGTGACTCCCAGCGACCAACGGTGAGGATTGTGTAAATGCTCTTCTCCATGGAAGCATTCGAGAGCGACGAGACTAATTAGGGTTTCCCGCGGCGCGGATTTCTCATGAGAACTGAGAATTTCTTCACCTCTCTGAAATTCTCTAGATTGTGCGGTGATTTTCGATGCTTCACATGTATGAATTCATCAATTTCACGGTGATTTGTCCAGCAAGACGGAGATTACGAGTTCAAATTCAATGACTAGCAAGCAATGTATCTTGGTTTCATAATCGGAACCAAAATCTTGCATAACATGCATCATAAATCTACGAATTCACCCACCCAAAATATAAAATCTCTCAAAATTATAAAAAAGAAATTCAAGAACATTTATTAGTTATCGGGTGTTCATATGATTCAATAATCCGATTCACCCAAAGATTTAATTGGATTAGTTTTTTTAGTTAGGTTGAATTGTCTGTTTATGGGACTGAGTGCGACCAAATCTCTATCTAGAAGACGCATTTTAAAACTGTAAGGCTGATGGTGATACGTAACGGGCCGAAGCGGACAGTATCATATACTGTGACCAATCTTAACATTTTGTTTATTTGATTTTACGTCTGTTAAATTTTATTATTAACTCGTGAACCATTTAGTTTGAACGTGATTAAGAACGGGTTGCTTTGTTTTTTTTTGTTTCGATCGAAATATTTTCCAAGAAGTACTTTGATCATGTTTTTGCTCGGGTTACTGAAATGAGTGTGTTGTTTACTTTAAAAAAAAAAACCCCTCGTTTTCTCGAGCTGTTTGCAATCTCCTCACCTCGTTGTCAATCTTAAAATATCACGAACCGTTCCAGTCGGTTGAGCTCCCACCTTACGAAGATTTCTATCTTCTCTTCAAACTTAAATATCAATTGCAATGATTCAATAAAACAACTTAGTAGAATAGAAATAATAGATACGATAGCTAACGAAAAACGTTACTACAAACATGTAGTTTATTTCATAGGTCGTGATAATCGACGATACTAAACGTCTGAAACTTTTCATAGCGTTTTATTTAAAAAATCGAACGGGTTTCGAATCCTAAGCATCGGACCACGTAACAGCCACTTTGCCCACATCTTTATCAAGCTCCAAGGCACTCCACACCGCATCAGACCCATCCACTATATTATTCTCACACGGTGGCAAACCAGCATGCTCCGCATCGCACCCATTCACTGAGTCGCATTGATCCACCACCTTAGCCACCACCGATCTTCCATTTGACGCCGTGATCTTTATCATCTTCCCACATCTTGAGCCCCCGTTATACCAACCAGTCGATAACGCCACGATTAGTTCCGAGTTGTCGTGGAAGCTCTCGTCGCACTGCGACGGAGCTCCACCGTCCCCACCTTCGCTAAAATCGTTGTTGGTCAGCGTAGCTTCGGTCGAGGAAGTCACTAGTGGTGAGCATTCGTATTGCGGGAAGGATTCTCCGTTGCACTCCAAGGTTCCCGTCGGCTGGCAATCACTCGTCGGAGATGGCGAGGATCCGCCGGTAGAGCATTGGGTAGTGCCGATGTCGGGATCGTCGTTGCAGACGCCGTTGATGCAAATCAACATACCGTCGCAATCGTCTAGGGTTTGACATGGACCGTTACAGGAAGAGGTTGATAGAGAGAGGTGAGGAAGAAGAATAAGAGATACGAAAAACGCTAAGGTTGCCATGGAGGTTGATGTGAGTAGAAAAGAGGGGCTTCTTGCCTTTATATAGTTGAAATAAATATCATTTTAGTCCCTCATTTTATAAGATTTTGCTATTTAGTCCTTTTGGGAGACTTTGGTTTTGACTTTGAATTCTAGACCCGTGATTCTAAGTTATTGTCATTTTCATCCTCCGTTTAGCTAACGGGAAAAAAACTCTTCATGGTCCGTCTCACATTCTCTATTTGAACGAGAATTTCTTGTCTTGTTTCAGGTGGGTCCCTTCTTTAATATAAATTAAACATACTGTCTTAGTTGTTTCTGTCCCCGACTCTGTTTATGTAACAGCTTAAGCTCACAACTAACAAATATTGTCCGTTTTGGCCCGTTACGTATTGTCGTTAGCCTCATGATTTCAAAACACATCTATTATGGAGAGTGTCTAGCCCTACTTCAACCAATGCTTCACACTGTCCGGTGAGGCTCTGATACCATTTGTAACGGCCCAACGTTCTCACAGGCGCACGTCTAGTGTCTAGCTCTGTTACCATTTGTAACAACCTAAGTCCATCGCTAGCTTTGTCCGCTTTGACCCGTTACGTATTGTCGTTAGTCTCACGATTTTAAAATGCGTCAACTAGGGAGAGATTTCCACACCCTTATAAGAAATGCTTCATTCCCCTCTCCAACCGAGATCTCAAACTGTGAGGCCGACGACGGTACGTAACGGGCCAAAGCGGATAGTATCTGTTAGCGATAGGCTTGGACTATTACAAATGGTATCAAAACCAGTCACCGGGTGGTGTGCTAATGAGAACGCTGGGCCTCCAAGAATAGTGGACTATGAGATCCCACATCGGTTGGAGAGGGAACAAAACCTCTCCCTAGTAGACACACAACAATAGGTAACGGACCAAAGCGGACAATATTTGCTAGCGGTGGGCTTAAGCTATTACTGTTTAACTAACGAGAAAGAATTTTTTTCTCGTTCCATCTCCTATTTTCGTTTGAACGAGAATTTCTTGTCTTATTCGGGGCGGGTCCCTTCTTCTTTAATATAACTTAAAACATACCGTTGTAGTTCCTCCTTTAATAAAATAGTATTTAGTCCTTTTTACGGAGAATTAGTCTCCACTATAAATTCTACCCTTATCATTATAAGCGTCAGCAAAACATGTTAAAAAGATCTATATTGTTTCTGATGATAGTTTTCACTCTTAGAAACGGTTCGAGATAAGTACGTAACACAGTAAGTAACATGAACATTTCACAGAAGAATGTCGAGGTAATCAGGTGTCGAGTCCGATTTCCGAACCCTAGTCGATATCTAAAGTATTAAACGTTACACATAAGCATATATAATATATGGCGGGAACTTGAGTTGACTTTCTAAGACAACCATTCGAGATAAGTACGTAACACAATAAGTAACGTGAACATTTCACAGAAGAATGTCGAGGTAATCAGGTGTCGAGTCCGATTTCCGAACCCTAGTCGATATCTAAAGTATTAAACGTTACACATAAGCATATATAATATATGGCGGGAACTTGAGTTGACTTTCTAAGACAACCATTCGAGATAAGTACGTAACACAATAAGTAACGTGAACATTTCACAGAAGAATGTCGAGGTAATCAGGTGTCGAGTCCGATTTCCGAACCCTAGTCGATATCTAAAGTATTAAACGTTACACATAAGCATATATAATATATGGCGGGAACTTGAGTTGACTTTCTAAGACAACCATTCGAGATAAGTACGTAACACAATAAGTAACGTGAACATTTCACAGGAGAATATCGAGGCAATCAGGTGTCGAGTCCGATTTCCAAACCCGAGTCGATATCTAAAGTATTAAACGTTACACATAAGCATATATAATATATGGCGGGAACTTGAGTTGACTTTCTAAGACAACCATTCGAGATAAGTACGTAACACAATAAGTAACGTGAACATTTCACAGGAGAATATCGAGGCAATCAGGTGTCGAGTCCGATTTCCGAACCCTAGTCGATATCTAAAGTATTAAACGTTACACATAAGCATATATAATATATGGCGGGAACTTGAGTTGACTTTCTAAGACAACCATTCGAGATAAGTACGTAACACAATAAGTAACGTGAACATTTCACAGGAGAATATCGAGGCAATCAGGTGTTGAGTCCGATTTCCGAACCCTAGTCGATATCTAAAGTATTAAACGTTACATATAAGCATATATAATATATGGCGGGAACTTGAGTTGACTTTCTAAGACAACCGTTCGAGATAAGTACGTAACATAGTAAGTAACGTGAACATTTCACAGGAGAATGTCGAGGCAATCAGGTGCTGAGTCCGATTTCCGAACCCTAGTCGATATCTAAAGTATTAAACGTTACATATAAGCATATATAATATATGGCGGGAACTTGAGTTGACTTTCTAAGACAACCGTTCGAGATAAGTACGTAACATAGTAAGTAACGTGAACATTTCACAGGAGAATGTCGAGGCAATCAGGTGCTGAGTCCGATTTCCGAACCCTAGTCGATATCTAAAGTATTAAACGTTACATATAAGCCTATATAATATATGACGGGAACTTGAGTTGACTTTCTAAGACAACTTGCTCGAAAATTTTTGACTTGACTTCGATAAATCGACTTAACTTGTACGAGTAATGCAGCGTTTAAATTTTAATAATATGCTTCAAAATTACTCTATATATTTATTTAACATCCACTAATGAACGTTACTCGTACCAAGTTGACATTTAGTAAATATATAGTTGACTTGGCCGTTATAATGGTCAACGAATATAAAAAAAAAGTAAATATTTTCCCTTTAACTTTATCTCTAAATTTCCGGATATATTTATTTAATATCCACTAATGAAAAAAATATATATTTAATTAAAATTGGTAAATGTAAGAGATTTAAATAATTCATTAAAAAAGATTTTGAAATTTAAAAGGATAAAATCATTCGCATCCCCATGAAGGAGACCAAGTCAAGTCAAAGTCAACCATTAATTTGTTGACTTACGGTTCATGTTTGAACTAGTTGAATCGAGTTGAGATTAGTATTAAGTTTTACCCCATTTTTTAGTTCTACGACGATGGGTAGAGATTTAAACCTTTGACCTACTGTTCGAGTAGTTCTACGACAATGTAGAGGTAGAGATTGGAACCTCTAACCTACTGTTCGAATATGTTCGAGTTGAATCGGGTGAGATTAGTAGTAAGTTTTACCCTTTTTTTTTAGTTCTACGACAATGTAGAGGTAGAAATTTGAACCTCTGACCTACTGTTCGAGTATGTTTAAACCAGTTGACTCGGATTGAGATTAGTATTCCTTTTTTTAACCTCTAACCTACTGTTCGAGTATGTTTAAACCAGTTGAATCGGGTTGAGATTAGTATTAAGTTTTACTTTTTTTTTTTAGTTCTACGACAATGTAGAGGTAGATATTTGAACCTCTGACCTACTGTTCGAGTATGTTTAAACTAGTTGAATCGGATTGAGATTAGTATTCCTTTTTTTAGTTCTACGACAATGTAGAGGTAGAGATTTCAACCTCTGACCTACTGTTCGAGTATGTTTAAACCAGTTGAATCGGGTTGAGATTAATATTAAGTTTTACCTCTTTTTTTAGTTCTATGACAATGTAGAGGTAGAGATTTAAACCTCTGACCTATTGTTCGAGTATGTTTAAATCAGTTGTATCGGGTTGAGATTTTTACCTTTGTTTTTGAGTTCTACGGCACTGTAGAGGTAGAGATTTAAACCTCTGACTCACTGTTCGAGTATGTTTATACCAGTTGAAGCGGGTTGAGATTAGTATCAAGTTTTACCCCCTTTTTTAGTTCTACGACTATGTAGAGGCAGAAACTTGAACCTCTGGCCTACTGTTTGAATATATATGTTAACCCAATCGATTACCATTCTGTTATGAACCGTATAAAACTCGAAAAAGTGAGATGCAAGTGCATATGATGAGGAGCAATCCCTGAACGAGTCTGGCTCAGTTGAGCAAATTGCAGGTGCATAGGTGGACGTTCATTCCCTCGAGGTTGAACAGTTTTGGATCCCTCTCGAACCCTACATCTAGTTTATTTCGGTTACCTCGGTAAAAACTTAGGGTTAAAAACTTCTAGTATTCTCCACTTTTTTACAGCACTAGAAGATTTCCATTGGTGTTGTGTAACCTTTAGACATATCCATTGGAGATAAGACTTATTTGGGCCATCCAAACCCTAATTTTCCTTGGTGGATTTGGTCATTATTTTGGGCCCAATTTTATGTGTGGTGCACTACTACGGTGTAGTAGCTCAAACTCACTGCTATCAGATATTATCCGCTTTGGCCCGTTACGTATCGTTGTTAGTCTCACGATTTTAAAACGGTTCTATAAGGAAGATGTTTCCACATCCTTATAAGAAACGCTTCGTTCCCTTCACCAACCGATGTGAGATCTCAAATAGGGTTTACTCACCCTATTTGTTCCATGATCCATAGATCTACCGGAGATACGTAATCACTAATACTTGATCTAGTTCCTTTTCGAGTAGTAGTAGGTCGGAGACCGCTCATAAGTAGTAGGGTGTAGGGTAGGTGGTACTACTCAGAATGTTGCCAATCTTCCTAACCGAGCACAGGTCGAGTTTAAAACGCGTGAAACTCATCTCTGCCTTTATAACCATATTAAGTCCACAACATGTTATACAAAAGTGTCGTTATGTTCTGTCTTTTAAAAATTTTGAATTTTTTGAAAAAATAAATTTTCAATTAAATGTAAAATTCTAATTTTCTAATTTTTTTATTATTATTTATTTTTATTATTGTGTGTTAGATAAAATCCATAAAATTTTAATATTTATAATTAAAAAAATAAATAATAAAATGATTTAACACCACAGAAAAATCCATATGCGTTGCCAAAAGCCATTAAATCTGAATGTCGGTGGAAAGATCCTACCGACGAAGCATAAATCCAAGCCCTAATCTCGACCGTACACGTGGCATCAAATCTCCAGGCCCAGCCTGGCACACTCCCCACGTACTAAATTTTGGTCCGAGCATTATCCTTGGACCATAATGCCCTTTCCACTTTCGATAAAATTACTAAAAATGCCATTCCAGAGTGTTTCCCTTTTTTGGTCCGTGTTTTTTTGCCATTCGGCGGGTCAAACTCAACTGACAATCTGTCATATTATATTATTATTTAATTAATACGTTATTTACCCTTTTATTAATCCATAGTTAAATTATGATTTAAATTATGAAAATCTACCGAGTTACCACGGTTAAAAATTGAATCATCCATATAGTAATTGTTACATTTATTTATAAAAAATATACCAAAATGCTAAATAAATTAGGTATTTTACCACGGAAACTCGAATAAAGTTCACAACCTAACTCTCTATTTTTGGGTTGGTTGGATTAGTGACTCGATCAACCTGAATAGAGTTCACAACCCAATCTAACTCTCTATGTTCGACACCCTTTAAAAGGGTGTGGAAACTTTCCTCTAGTAGACGCGTTTTAAAGCCTTGAGGTAAAGTCTGAAAGGGAAAGCCTAAAGAGAATAATATCTGTTAGCAGTGGATTTGGGTCGTTACAAATGGTATCAGAGCTAGACATCGGACGATGTGTCAGCCTTCTTGCTGTTTCTCGAAGAGGAGTAGACACGAGGCGATGTGCCAGTAAGGACACTGGACCATGAAAGGGGGTGGATTGTGATGTCCCACATTGGTTGGAGAGGAGAACAAAAAGCTTCCTGTCCCACATTGGTTGTTCGGGCAAGCCCAAAATGACAATATCTACTAGTAGTGAATCTGGGTCATTGAGTTGTATTATAACCCTATTTTGGTATTTCTGTCCAAAAACCTTCCTGTCCCACATTGGTTGTTCGGCCAAGTCCAAAGAGAACAATATCTGCTAGCGGTGGATTTGGATCGTTGAGTTGTATTATAACCCTACTTTGGTCTTTCTGTCCAAAAACCTTCCTGTTCCACACGGTTGTTCGGGCAAGCCCAAAAAGAACAATATCTGCTAGCGGTGGATCTGAGTCATTGAGCTGTAACCCTAACCCTACTTTGGTCTTTCTGTCCAAAAACCTTCCTGTCCCACATTGGTTATTCGGGCAAGTCCAAAGAGAACAATACCTACTAGCGGTGGATCTAGGTCATTGAGTTGTATTATAACCCTACTTTGGTCTTTCTGTCCAAAAACCTTCCTATCCCACATTGGTTGTTCTGGCAAGCCCAAAGAGGACCATATCTACTAGTAGTGGAGCTAGGTCGTTGAGTTGACCCTATTTTGGTATTTCTGTCCAAAAATCTTCTTGTCCCACATTGGTTGTTCGGTCAAGCCCAAAAAGAACAATATCTGCTACCAGTGGATCTGAGTCGTTGAGTTGTAACCCTAACCCTACTTTGGTTTTTCTATCTAAAGACCTTCCTATCCCACATTAGTTGTTCGGACAAGTCTAAAGAGGACAATATCTACTAGCAGTATATCTGTATCATTGAGTTGTATTATAACCCTATTTTAGTCTCGTAAAGTTGACTCGAATAAAAAAATGTGTAACATACGAGTCCATAATTTCGGAGAAATCTGCTGATTCTATGCTTGTGATTGCGGTCTTGTTTTTTTTAATTTTAATTTTAATTTTAATTAATTATATACTTTTCGTGCTGG
Source organism: Cucurbita pepo subsp. pepo (assembly GCF_002806865.2). Lineage (NCBI taxonomy): Eukaryota > Viridiplantae > Streptophyta > Magnoliopsida > Cucurbitales > Cucurbitaceae > Cucurbita > Cucurbita pepo. The sequence goes on from NC_036643.1 coordinate 5,248,028, forward strand.
TTAATGTTTTCGTGTAACAGATGCTTAATGCCACGTGATTTGTTTCAAAATCACCCCTTTAACAGCCTTATTCTTTATTTTATTTTTGTCAGAATTTTTATTATTATTACTTTTTATTTAATTTATTCTCTTCCCAAAAAGTTATTTTCATTATATATATAATATTTTAAGTATTAAAAAAAATAGTTTTTAAAGTTAATTAATTACAATATTATTCACTAAAAAGGTTGGATTATTCTAATGAAATAATATTCACTATAAATTTAGCCTTTTTAATTAATCATAAAAAAGTTACTATATAATTTATTATTATTATTATTAATTTTATTTTATTTCTTAATTTTGATTTATGACCGTTAATTTAAATTAAGATTATTATTACTATATTTGAAATAATATTATTTGAATTTTGCTCGACGTATATAGTATATTCGTTGAATAGTATGGAATATAGATTCTAGAAATTTCATTCATCGAATTCTCGATCTCGTCAAATAGTTAGATCTGTTTAGATTCTCGGTTAATTTACCCTCTAAGCACAATAATGTATAAAAATCTTTGTAGATTCTCGGGTGTACCTGAGCAGGATTGGATTGAAAACATCTTTTAGACTAACCCGAATTTCGAGTTAGTTGGACTGGTGAACCGAGTAACCACAACTTAATCCAACCCTTTATTTTCAGGTTGGGTTAGGCGGGTTATTCTAATTTTTTTTTAATTATTTAAAATACATATTACGTTAATAACTAAAAATTCATAAAGTTCAAATATCAAACATTCACGAGTCACAACGCATCAATAATATCGATTACAAACGTCAAATATTTTAAATCTGTAGGTAGAGTTGGATTGGGTCGCGTTGTAACGGGTCGGATTGACCCCACCTTAAAAATATCAACCCAGAAACTAAATCAAATTTTCGATTTTAAAAAATTTTAACCCGACCCAAATCGGAAAAAATGTAACTCGACCCGTTTTTTATAATTTGGATTGAGTTATCGAGTCACACGAACACTCCTAATAAATTCATTATTGTTAATTTATCTATATATATATATAAAAAAAAGTGAAAAAAAAAAAGAAAAAAAAAAAAGAAATTGGAGTGGCATTGGTTGTAATAATCTCCATTTCTGAGCCCAAGTTGTTATTATAAACCCTCAATTCCTATCTGTGGTCCCCATCTTCTTCTCCAATTCCCAATTATATTTTATCGCCATTGTTTATCTGTATTCTGCACTTTGCACCAACTCCCAGAAATTCAGGCCTCTCTCTCTCTCTCTCTCTCGCTCTTCCGATTCATAATGCAGCAGCTCCGCCGCGGCGCGGCCACCGGGACATTGGTCCTCGCCGTCGTTCTTCTCGTGATCTCTGCAGCTACGGCTCACAACATCACGAAGATTCTAGCGGAGCACCCGGAGTTCTCCACCTTCAACCACTACTTGACCACTACTCACCTCGCAGCGGAGATCAACCAGAGAACCACAATCACTGTCTGCGTCGTCGACAACTCCGCCATGTCCGATCTCTTGTCTAAGCACCTGTCCATTTTCTCCGTTAAGAACACTCTCTCGCTCCATGTCCTCCTTGACTACTTTGGAGCCAAGAAGCTTCACCAGATCACCAATGGCACTGCTCTTGCTGCGACTATGTTCCAAGCTACTGGCACTGCTCCTGGTGCTTCCGGTTTCGTCAATATCACCGATCTTAAAGGCGGGAAGGTAGGGTTTGCTCTTCAGGATAGTGAGGACATTGATGCGATGTATGTGAAATCTGTGGAGGAGATTCCGTACAATATCTCTGTGATTCAGATCAGTAAGATCTTGCCGTCGGAAGTGGCGGAGGCTCCAACTCCGTCTCCGAGTGAGATGAATTTGACCGGTTTAATGTCCGCTCACGGTTGCAAGATCTTCGCCGAAACTCTCCAGGCTTCCGATGCTGCAAAGACGTTTCAGGACAACGCAATCGGTGGATTGACGGTTTTCTGTCCTCTCGATGACGTTTTCAAGGCATTTCTGCCTAAGTTCAAGAACTTGACAGCCGCCGGAAAGATCTCGTTGCTCGAATACCACGGTTTACCTGTTTACATGTCAATGTCCATGCTCAAATCCAACAATGGCGTCATGAACACCTTAGCCACCGACGGTGCCAACAAGTTCGATTTCGTCGTGCAAAACGACGGCGAAGTAGTCACTCTCCAAACTAAAGTCGTAACCGCCAAGGTCACCGGCACGCTTCTCGACGAGCAACCAGTGGCGATCTACACAATCGACAAAGTTCTCAAGCCAAGAGAGCTCTTCAAAAAGGAGGCTCCAACTCCAGCACCAGCACCAGCGCCAGAGGAAGACAAACCTGCCGACGCACCAAAGTCTCATTCTCGTCGCCACAAAGGCCCTCCGGCTCCTGCTGCAGACTCACCAGCAGATGCACCATCTAACGACGACGACGATGCAGCAGATCAGACGGCGGACGGTAATGGCGTAGCGAAACTTGACGCATGGAGATTCGTTTTGGCCGGAATTTCAGGATTGGCAGTTCATCTTCTACTGTAAGGTCATCTTCTTCCCCATATCGCCGGCCCTAGTTTTTTTCCCCTTTTCTTTTTTTAATATAATTTTTACGTTTTTTTTGGGACTTGCAATAATTATTTTTCGGTAAAAAAAAAAAAAATTAAAATTGGTTGTAGTAAATTTCTGTGCAACGTTTGGGTGTTTGTTTGTTTGTTTATTTATTTATTTATTTTAGTTTTGGAAGGTAAGAGATTTTTCAACGGCTGTGATTGATTTGGTTTTATGAGTGGAAGTTTGAGTATGGTTATTGTTGTTAATCACTTAATTAATTAATGTAAATGTATGTTATCATTGTGATTTGCTAATATTTAATTCTTATGCGTTATATTTAATCAATAGTTTTAACATATAGTTTTATTTATAATGTAAATATATTGAAGCATCTTATAATATAGTCTAATATAAATAAGACATGGAGGGTAGTTTTGTCCAGCAATTAATGACTACAAAGATTTCGGGTTAGTTGGTTGATGAGCATTGTTGATGGCGACTTGACTTACTCTAAGTTCGTCTCTCATGCACGTTAAATTATACAAAATATTTCAAAAAATCTTAAATGTCTCAATCGTACATTTTGTATTTATTTAAAATTTTAAATGTTCATTCAAGCTTGAACGACTCTCCACAATGGTATGATATTGTCTACTTTGAGCATAAACTCTCGTGGCTTTACTTTGAGCTTTCCCAAAAGGCGTTATGCCAATGGATATAGTATTCCTCACTTATAAACCAATGATCTTCCACTAAATCAACCCAGGTAGGACTCACTCCCAATAATCCTCAACAATCCTCCCTCGAACAAAGTACACTATAAGCTTCCCCTGAGGCTTATGGAGCTCTCGAATAGCCTCCTCTTAATCGAGGCTCGACTCCTTTCTCTGGAGCCCTCGAACAAAGTACACCCTTTGTTCGACACTTCAGTCACTTTTGACTATACCTTCGAGTTTCCTAATTCTTTGTTCGATATTTAAGGATTCTATTGACATGGTTAAGTTTAGTGCATAGCTCTGATACCATTTAGGAATCACGACTCTTCACAATGGCATGACATTTACTTTCCCAAAAGGCTTCATGTCAATGGAGATAGTATTCCTCAAACTCATGATCTTCCACTAAATTAACCAATGTGGGACTCGCTCCCAATAATCCTCAACAGTTCCGAGAACTTAAAAGGTATATTTGAAGGGTTTTAACATATTTTAAAAATACATTATTAACGATTTTCATCCGAGTATTTTTTAACTTTTTTGAAAATTTAAGAATATTTTTAGTCGATTTTTTTAAAGTTTAAGAGTATAATTGAAATTTTAAAATGTTTAAGTGTATATTTTTTTTTAGGGAAAATATAAAGTTTTAAGAATATTTTTATTAATTAATTTAATTTTTCTTTTTTGAATTGTTGTTAAAAAAATATTTGTAAAATGTATAATTGATATTATTATTTGAAAGTAATTAATGTATAAGAGAGAGAAATTAGGAACATAATTTAGACGTGTTTGCACATTGCCTCTATTATTAGTTTCAAACACATAATTTATTATTAAAATAAAAAAATAATAAATAATAATAAATAAATAATAATAATAATAATAATTTGTGCTCATGTAGAGACCACTCTGACATAAACAAAGATATCCTAGTATTTCTTGATTATAAACTCATGATCATTCTCTAAATTGTCGAAGAATATCCAACAAATGGTGTACTTTGTTCGAGAGTAGGTGTTGGATGAAAGTCCCACATCGGCTAGTCTCGAAGGCATATGTCGAAGAGTATCCAACAAATGGTGTACTTTGTTCGAGGGGAGGTGTTGGATGAAAGTCCCACATCGGCTAGCCTCGAAGGCATAGTCAAAAAGTGACTAAAGTATCCAACAAATGGACGATATGAATCACGAATTTCCACAATGGTATGATATTGTTCACTTTGAGTATAAGTTCTTCTGGTTTTTCTTTGGGCTTCCCTAAAAGATCTCAAACCAACGGACATAGTATTCTTTGATTATATACTCATGATCATTTTCTAAATTAGCCGATGTGGGACTTTTATCCAACACACCTTATCCTCAATCCGTTTAATATAAATAAATCTTTTAACAAACCGACATAAAAATATAAAAATTTAGATTTTAATATATTAGAATAAGATTCTAATGGTAATAGTTAAATTATTTAAATAGAGATAGAGAAATTCATTGTTTCGGTCCCGAACATCTCCTAATTAAAATATGGTGCATGAGATGGGTGTAGTCGTAGCAGCGTCATTTGTGGCGGAGACGGCAGATTTGAGGTGGAAGACGACGACGAAAGCTAGAAATTTCGCCGGACGAGACATGTTGAATTGGATTGGGGAGGTGAAAAAGGAGACATTTTATAAACGAAATGCTTACAAATTAGCAGATTGTCTAGTATGATAGTATCATAACCGTGCTAGGTGTAGATCGAGGACGGAGGAAGATTTCCCATCCCCGACCTTGCAAGGACATAGTATATTTATCTTGGCTAGTTAAGGACACTATAATATATAATATATAATATAAAATAATCTATATTTTAAAAATAAAAACTAAAAGCGAGACGAGACACCCTCCTCATCGCCACCCTGTTCTCGACTTAATGTGAAATCGGGCCGTGTGCCAACGAGGACGTTGGGTCCCTGAGGAAGTGGATTGTGAAATTCCACATCGGTTGAAGAGAGGAACGGAACATTCTTTATAAGAGTGCGGAAACCTCTTGAACGGAGAGGAGATTCCTCGTTTAGACAGGCTATGAGGGAGGGAATGGAAAACGGTTTTTTCTCATTAAATAAATGGAGCAAAAAACAGGATTATATTCCCTGTCCTGCCTAATTCTACGCCCCATTTATTTATTTATTTATATATATATATATATATATATATATATATATATATNTTTTTTTTTTTTTTTTTTTTTTTTTTTTTTTTATTCGTTAAAAACTATATTAAAAAAATGAAAATTTTTGCGAGGATGAGGAATGAAATAAGTAGCCGGGATGGAGACGGAAAAAGCTTCCCCATCCCCACCTCGCCTTGTCTTACGGACATCTCTAGAGCGCAAGTCGTACAAGAGGAAAGACATGGTGTTCTTTCGAGCACAAAATCAATACATACAACAAAGCTACATAAGCCATTCAAACAAAACCGAACAAGAATCATCTCCACAACGAGCCTACTAACGTTTCAAAGTTTCATATCAATTTCTAGTATCAAGTAACGATAAGCATTTGCTAGTAACTACACGAATCCAAATAACTGCACGAATTAGTATCCGAAATCATCGAGTATCCAACCGAGCCCCAAAACGTACTAGCTCGGGGTACTAATAATCCCAAAGCTATGAACACGATTTACCAGCAGCCACCAATATACTTCACACATGACCTATATACCATAATATGGCTTCCAAAGTCTTTTCAACTTAGAACGGTTAGTTGATTCCTATCAATAACAGTTCTAACTATGTCACGTCCCGAGACCCGAGTGTCATATCTAACAAAATCCACCCAATCCCGATGTGATATCATTTTCTTTTTCAGCGATTCATCAAACGACGAAATATGTACAGCGTTCATGCTAATATCTAGATTTTCGCTTTGGTCGTCTCGACCGCTTCCTAGATATTGCAGAACCATTTACACTTGCTAGTTGTCGTTTCATATCGCCGTTACTAAGTGAATCTATTGCTAACGTTTTCAAGTCTTGGGTGTACCTAATAACGTTGGTTACGGTGGCATATACCGTGACCTCGCTCTTCGGGAACGGGATGGATTTTCGCTCGATAACTGCATTTTTTCCACAGAAGAAGTCTTGAACTGCCTCGTCTCTTAGTCTCCGAAAAACGACCTCCTTATCGAGATTCAAAGAATCTGCAGAGACCTGCACAGCAATAAGTAAAGAATGTTGCATCATGATCTTTAATCATAGTTAATGCCACTAATCAAGGATTATGGTTTACTAGTTGACGGGTAATATCCTTAGAAAGCTATTTTGGAGGGAAGATTAGACTCGAGCCGTTTATCACGGTTTTAAAACGCATTTACTAGGGAGAGGTTTCTACACCCTTATAAGGAATGTTTCGTTCCCCTCTCGAACCGATGTGGGATCTCACAATCTAGCTCCTTGGGGTTCTAGCATCCTCGCTGGCACACCGCTTGGTGTCTGGCTCTAATACCATTTGTAAACGCCCAAACCCACTGCTAGCAGATATTTGTTCGTTTTGGCCCCTTACGTATCGCCATCAACCTCACGGTTTTAAAACGTGTTTACTAGGGAGAGGTTTCCACACCCTTATAAGAAATGTTTCGTTCCCCTCTCCAACCGATGTAGAATCTCACAATTCACCCCTTGGAGGTCCAACGTCCTCGCTGGCACACCGCCTGATNTTCACCCCTTGGAGGTCCAACGTCCTCGCTGGCACACCGCCTGATGTCTGGCTCTGATACCATTTGTAACAGCCCAAGCCCACTGTTACCAAATATTGTCCGCTTTAGCTCGTTGCGTATCACCGTTAGCCTCACGATTTTAAAACGCGTCTACTAGAGAGAGGTTTCCACACCCTTATAAGGAATGTTTTGTTTCCCTCTCCAACCGATGTGGGATCTCACAATCCACCCCTCTTGGGGTCTAACGCCCTTGCTGGCACAACACCCGGTATCTGGCTCTGATACCATTTGTAACAGCCCAAGCCCACCGCTAGCAGATATTGTCCACTTTAGCCTGTTACCTATCACCATCAGCCTACGGTTTTAAAACGCGTCTACTAGGGAGAGGTTTCCACACCCTTATAAGGAATGCTTCGTTCCCCACTCCAACCAATGTGGGATCTCACAATCCACCCCCCTTAGTTGTCCACCGTCCTCATTGGCACACCGCTCGGTGTGTGGCTCTGATACCATATGCAACAGCCCAAACCCAGCACTAGCATATATTGTACACTTTGGCCCGTCACATATTGCCATCAGCCTCACGGTTTTAAAACGCGTCTACTAGGGAGAGGTTTCCACACCCTTATATAAAATGTTTCATTCCCCTCTTCAACCAACGTGGGATCTCACAATCCACACCCCTAGAGGGTCCAGTGTCCTCACTGGCACACTGCCCGATGTCTGCCTGTGATACCACTCGTAACAGTCCAAGCCCACCACTAGCAAATAGTATCCGCTTTAGCCCGTTACGTATCGCCGTTAGCCTCACGATTTTAAAACGCATCTACTAGGGAGAGGTTTCCACACCCTGATAAGGAATGCTCCGTTCCCTCTCCAACAAATGCGACATCTCACACCTTTTATTCTTAAACTTTTTCTCAATAAAAGTTAAAGAACACAAAGAACACAAAGAACACAGTTGTTAATGATAGAATAAGGTTTTTTATTTCTTACCTTAAAATCAACAGGGATATTAACTTCAACATGCGAGCTACCACACCCTTCGCTGAAGTTGAGCCTCAAAACCAATTCAAATGATTTTTCCTTTACTGTTCTTCTGATAAATACCAAATGTAAAAAGAATCGAGTTAAACATCATTGAAAAACAGAGTGGAACATTCAACCAAAAAAACCAACCCATTCATAAACCATTTGACGTGCCAAATGAGTCGTGTCGTTTTCCCGTGAGATTATATAAGCATTCAACATACCCGAAAGTAATAACGTTCTAAATGATTTCATGAAAAAGTTATACCTTGAAGAACGAAGAACGAAGAACGAAGAACGAAGAACGAAGAAGTACCTTTTAAGGAGAAACGGTTGGCTCTCTAAAGTGGCTGATTTGAAATCTTGATTATCCAAGAACGAAACCTGGGAGAATGCAGACGAGTGATACTAAGTCGGTTACGATTATCCCAAAATGATCGATAAAGAGACGAGTGGTTAGGACAGTTTGTTAGAATCTACTTGCATATGCTCGTGACTTAACCCGTTAAGCCTTTTGAGGGCCTTCGCCCACACCAAGACCGACTTTCAAACATGTCGAGTTATTTAGTTTTCAAGCTAAATGGTTGAACCCAAGACCTTAAAGATCTTGTTCGTATCTACAAACATGTAAGCCCTTGTGTAACAACCCAAGCCCATCGCTAGCAGATATTGTCCTTTTTGAGCACTTCGGGTTTCCCCTCAAGGTTTTAAAACGCGTATGCTAGGGAGAGGTTTCCACACCCTTATAAGGAATGCTTTGTTCCCCCCTCTCCAACCAGTGTGGGATCTCGTAATCCACCCCCTTTGAGGGCCCAGCGTCCTTGCTGGCACACCGTCCGGTGTCTAGCTCTAATATCATTTGTAACTGCCCAAGCCCACTACTAGCAAATATTGTCCTCTTTAGGCTTTCCCTTCTAGGTTTCTCCTCAAGGTTTTAAAACGCGTATGCTAGGGAGAGGCTTCCACACCCATATAAGGAATGCTTCGTTCCCCTCTCCAACCAATGTGGGATCTCACAATCCACCCCCCTTGGAGGCCTAGCGTCCTCGCTGGCACACCGCCCGGTGTCAGGCTTTGATACCATTTGTAACTACCTAAGCCCACCGCTAGCAAATATTGCCCTCTTTAAGCTTTCCCTTTTGGGCTTTCCCTCAATGTTGTAAAACGCGTCTGCTAGAAAGATGTTTCCACACCCTTATAAGGAATGCTTTGTTCCCCTCTACAACCAATGTGGGATCTCACAATCCACACCCCTTGGGGCCTAACGTCCTCACTAGCACACCACGGTGTCTGGCTCTGATACCATTTGTAATTACCCAAGCCCACCGCTAATAGATATTGTCCCCTTTGAGCTTTCCGTTCTGGGCTTCTCCTCAAGGTTTTAAAACTCGTATGCTAGGGAGAGGCTTCCACACCCTTATAAAGAATGTTTCGTTCCCTTCTCCAACCTATGTGGGATCTCACAATCCACCCCCCTTGGAGGCCCAGCGTCCTTGCTGGCACACCGCCCGGTATTTGGCTCTGATACCATTTGTAACTGCCCGAGCCCACCGCTAGCAGATATTGTCCTCTTTAGGCTTTCCCTTCTAGGTCGGCGTATAAAAAGAAGTGGGTGACAACTATAACCGTGACCAAATTTCTAGAACACGAGTACTCAACTATCACAATTGGAGTTCAAGTGCCCATATAAAGGGAAACAAGCACAATGATTTCAGATAAATCACCTCAACAGATTTGATGAATGGCAATGTAGCTTTCTGTCCATGCACACTTAATATTCGAAGTGTCCAGTTAACAAATTTCTTGTCTGCAAAAGAGAAAAAAAGGGTTGAATTTGTGATTATAAAGTATATATTACAAAGCATTCTAACCCATGGGTATCACTGCTTCCAAGAATATATTTCAAAAGTGAATGAATGAATCAAAAGGGAAGCATGTTGTCCTCGCAGAATAGCCAATCAAATGATTCAAGCAACATAGTTCTAATCTGTAGCACAAGAGAATTGACATTTCAAGTCATAAAATAATACAAACATAACTTGTTTCCGTAAAATTTTGATGACATTCTCGTGCACAACCAAACACAACGATCTTATTCTCAGACATCTACGAAACCTTAAACCCAGTAGCTCAAAAGTGTTGTGTGACACTAGCAAATCTCAATTCTAAGGAAAGAGACATGCACAACCAAACACAACAATCCTATTCTCAGACATCTATGAAACCTTAAACCCAGTAGCTCAAAAGTGTTGTGTGACACTAGCAAATCTCAATTCTAATTCTTCTTCTTTTAGGAAACAATAAGTATATTTGTGAGATCCCATGTCAGTTGGAGTGGGGAACAAAACATTCTTTATAAGGGTATGGAGACCTCTCCCTAACAAATGCGTTTTAAAAACCTTGAGGGAAAGCCCAAAGAAGACAATATTTGCTAGCGGTGGGCTTGGCCTGTTACAAATGGTATCAGAGCCAAACACCGGGCGATGCGCCAGTGAGGAGGCTGAACTCCAAAAGGGAGGTGAACACGAGGCGGTGTGCCAGTAAGGATGCTAGCCCGCGAAGGGGGGTGGATTGGGGGGTCCGACATCAATTAGAGAAAGGGAACGAGTGTCAGTGAGGACGCTGGGCCCCAAAGGAGGGTGGATTGTGAGATCCCACTTCGGTTGGAGAAGGGAACAAAGCATTCTTCATAAGAGGGTAGAAACCTCTCCTTAGAAGAAGTATCATATGCGGATGCTTACTCTATAAATATAAACAGTCATCAAGTAACTTAAAGCAGAGATCCAGTAGACTAACGGCATTCCCTTGTCAAGCCTACTAATGTTGACATTGTAACGACCTAGGCCCACTGCTAGCAGATATTGTCCTCTTTTGACTTTCCCTTTCGGGCTTCCCCTTAAGGCTTTAAAACGCGTTTGCTAGGGGAAGGTTTCCACACCCTTATAAAGAGTGTTTTATTCTCCTCCCCAACCAATGTGGGCCTGGGTCGTTACAGACATGCCATGCAATACAATAAGAACAAATTTAAGAGGAATTACCAAGACTCAAGGCTTGAGAAAGTATAATCTGGAAAAGATCAATTCGAACAAACGGGGGAATTTGCATCTTTAGGTTCTCCATTACGCCCGAAATGACCTATGGCAATTCGATCGAACAAGAAAAATATTAAATAAAATAAATTTATGATTTAGAATTTAAAGTATGATGGTCAAATTCAAATGAGATAAATGGCATGAATGCACTTTATTTAGCAAAATGTAGCTTTTATCTTTATTGGGCTTGGAAAAGACAATACCTTATCGACACGACCATGGATAACCAAACTTGCTTTCTTGTCCTTCGGCGTTTTCTGTCAGAAGAGGCAAACAACAATTTCATTATCATTATAATACTTGAGTTTATGCGTAATTACAAAACGATATCTGTACGTTGTCGCAGGTTTACCGGAAAGATATGCACGACAATATAATATAGATAGGACAAGGAAGAAGGTCAAGCACCAAAACAAGGAAGTTACAAAGAGAATTTTAACTCTTAAGTAACGTAAGGGGCATAAAATTTACCCCAAGAAAGAGCCAAAGGTTTTGAAGTTCAAAGACCACCCAAGTGATCTTTTGTTTTTTCTTTTTGGTAGTACATGTGTTCTCTCATCGAACAACTAAAAAAGGTATGCCTCAAATTTGTGAGGTCTCACATCGGTTGGGGTCGAACGATATATTCTATAGAAGGGTGTGGAAACCTCTCCCTAGCAGACGCGTTTTAAAACCTTGAAGGGAAGCCCGGAAAGGAAAAAAAAAAGAGGACAATATCTGCTAGCGGTGGACTTGGGTTGTTACAAATGACATCAGAGCCAGACACCAGGCGATGTGCCAACGAGGAGGCTGAGCCTCGAAGGGGAGTTGACACGAGGTGATGTGCCAGCAAGGATGTTGGGCCCCGAAGGTGGGTGGATTGGGAGGTCCCACATCGATTGGAGAAGGGAACGGGTGCCAACGAGGACGCTAGGCCCTGAAGGGGGGTGGATTGTGAGATCCCACATCGATTGGGGAGGAGAAGTAAACATTCTTTATAAGAGTGTAGAAACTTCTCCCTAGCAGACGCGTTTTAAAACCTTGAGACGAAACCCGAAAAGGAAAGCCAAAGAGGACAATATCTACTAACGGTGGGCTTAGACACAAAACTATCTTAAAGCTTATCATTTATTGACTTTCTATCTAACAAGATAAAGATAATAATAAGGGAAATTGCACAAACCACCTTTAAAATATGGGGTAGTTTGTGCAAAACAAAAATAGAGGGCAAGCCGTATATTCGCTTGAAATAAGAGATCGAATACCTGAAGATTAACGATGACAATTTTTCCCCCGCCACGAAGTGCTTTCAGAGGAAGGTTGCATGCTGGAGTGATCTGCAAACTGCACATAGTAATCATACCTATGACCATCCAAAAAGATCCCACAAATATAAATTTTCATCGTATGCACGACAGATGCTTTACCGACAACCGAAATGATAGAACTATACGAGCACAATAGTTTAGTTTCATCACATGAAAAGGACATAGAAACGTGCTTATTTCAGCTAACAAAGTAGTTAAAACCAGATTTTTATTGTTTAAAACTCGAAACGACCACATTAACAAGTTAAAAAATGTCATCGCAGAGCAAGAGACGCTCTACTTACCTTGTCCCTAGACACAATACAATATCAGCCATCTTGCAGTGTCTCTCAGCTGGATTCATCTCCTTTGGAGGCAATGCATCCTGCATTTATACAGGGCGCAGATGTCATAAACAGATAATCATGGTTAGCTATATAAGAGATAGTACTTCCTTACAGTCGACTAAAATCCTTGCTATAATCTTGCAGAAGGAAGTGGCCAAGCTGATAGGTTTTAAGTTATTTATCTCAGAAGCTCTAGTGATCTTTGGAATAAGACGGATATAAATCTTGTTCGCATGACTGCAACAAATCAGTTTCGGAAAACTCGTGGAATAATTAATTACATTTGGTATCAAAATGTTACATGTCGTTTTCAAGAATTGTGAGATCCCACATCGGTTGGGGAGGAGAACGAAGCATTCTCTATAAGGGTGTGGAAACCTCTCCCTAGAAGACGAGTTTTAAAGTCTTGAGGGGAAACTTGAAAGGGAAAGCTCAAAGAGGACAATATCTGCTAGCGGTGGGCTTGGACCATTACAAATATTATGGGATCTCACATCGGTTGGGGAGGAGAACAAAGAATTCTTTATAAGGGTGTGGAAACCTCTCCCTAGTAGACGCGTTTTAAAGCCTTGAGGAGAAACTCGAAAGAGAAAGCCCAAAAATGACAATATTTGTTAGCGGTGGGCTTGGAGCGTTACAAATGGTATCAGAGCTAGACACCGAGCGATGTGCCAGCGAGGAGGCTAAGCCCCGAAAGGGGTGGACACGAGGCGGTGTGCCAGCAAGGACACTGGGCCCCGAAGGGGGGTCACACATCGATTGAAGAAGGAAACGAGTGCTAACGAGGACGCTGGACTCTGAAGGGGGGTGGATTGTGAGATCCCATATCGATTGAGGAGGAGAACGAAGCATTCTTTATAAGGGTGTGGAAACCTCTCCCTAACAGACGCATTTTAAAGCCTTAGGGGAAGCTCAAAAGGGAAAGTCCAAAAAGGACAATATTTGCTAGCGGTGGACGTGGGCCATTATAAATGGTATCAGAGCCAGAAACCCCGAAGGAGGTGGACACGAGGCGGTGTGCCAGCAAGGACACTGGGCCCCAAAGGTGGGTGGGATTAGGGGGGTCACACATCGATTGGAGAAGGAACGAGTGCCAGCGAGGACGCTAGGCTCTGAAGGGGGTGGATTGCGAGATCCCACATCGGTTGGGGACGAGAACGAAGCATTCTTTATAAGGATGTGCAAACCTCTCCCTAACAGACGCGTTTTAAAGCCTTGAGGGGAAGCCCAAAGAAGACAATATCTGCTAGCGGTGGGCTTGGGTCGTTACAAAAATTCTTTCGTCACGCCATAAGGATTCAGAGACTTTCAGTTACCAAGCTGTTTAGCTACTTTGCATGTGGCCTCCTCTTCAAAAGGTCTCTCAATCCAAACTCCCAAAAAAGTTGGAAAAGGTTCCAATGGAGAATGTAGTTTATCTTTACTTCTGAACACTTTTTAATAATAAAAACAAGAAGAATAGGAGTAATCTTTTAAGTGCTCTATTTAACTGATTCTAGAAGCCTCGTAATGTTTTAAATTTACACGAGAGTTCAAACCCGAGGATGGAATGTAGTATTTTCAGGAAAGAAAAAACAGAATATAGATAACATGACCGCCAAAGAGATAAGAATTCCAAAGAACGGTGAGTACGCTAAAAATAGTAACTACCTAGACTCGTTCTTTATATTTAAAAAATGCAAGACAGCCAATAAGAAAAGTACCTCCCAGTCGAGAACTGTATCCCTTAGTTTAGCTCCACAATTGGCATCCGAACATCTCCGAGAAGTATCTTTCAATCCGATAGTTTCTACTTCAAAATCCCTCAAATACCTTAAGAACATTTTAGAGTCAGATAACCAACGGATAAGGGGATAAAACTACTCACTCAAAAATATAGAAGGAACAAAACAGCAGTGGCCCGAGATAACAATAATCATTTTTTTAGTTAATAGAATAATATTCCAGATTTATAAAGAAAAAATATTATCTATTTTTTAAAAAAGGGAGCACTATAAAATAATATGTCAACCAACAGCAAAAGAAAGGAATTATTTTCTTTTAGAAGAAATCATTATTCATTTCAGGCCTATTTCGGAACGGCTCAGGCCCACAGCTAGCAGATATTGTCCTCTTTGGGCTTTCCCTTCAAGGTTTTTAAAACGCGTTTGCTAGACCCTTATAAAGAGTGTCGTTCTCCTCCCCAACTAATGTGGGATCTTACAATCCACCCTCCTTCAGGACCCAGCGTCCTCGCTGGCACTCGTTCCTTTCTCCAATCGATGTGGGACCCCCACCAAATCCACCCCCTTCGAGGCCCAACGTCCTTACTGGCACACCACCTCGTGTCTACCCCCCTTTGGGGAACAGCCTCCTCATTGACACATCACCCGGTGTCTGGCTCTGATACCAATTGTAACGACTCAGGCCCACAGCTAGCAGATATTGTCCTCTTTGGGCTTCCCCTCAAGGTTTTTAAAACGTGTCTACTAGGGAGAGGTTTCCACACTCTTAAAAGGGTGTTTCGTTCTCCCCTTTCGTTCTCCTCCCCAACCAATGTGGGATCTTACACCCTCTCCTTTGTTCTTTCTTGTCTTCTATGTGGAAGCTCAAAATCCAAGAAATTTTGGTTCTTCAATGGATCATTGGCCATTTCTTTTCGGCTTCTTCGACTTAATAGTGGTTTTTATTCCGATTCTAAAGACCACTTCACTCAGCTACCTCACAGGGCCTTCTTCGCAGCCTCAGGTTTAGTTGGTCCGAATTAACGTTGTCAAAGCTCCCATTTAAAATTTGGTTCGAACACAACTAGATGACATTGTTACGAATTTGACCGCTTTAACTTCTCCTCCTAAGGTTTTTCTTTTTGATAGTTTCATTTTCACTCCAATGGGGGTTTGTATGCTAGGACATTTTTCGGTTCCTTTCCATTAGCTGATAAAAAGTTCGTTTCTTGTTTTAAAAAATTTTAATTTATTTCGTAACACTATTTCTTGTTTTTTTGTGATAAATATTGCAGTATTTTCGCAGATGCTTAGAGCCGTGCTTCCCTTCGTTTTTTCAATTGTAAATATCAAAAATCAAAACAAATTTCCACGGTTCGATTATGAATATGTTGAAATGCATAAAAATACCCTTAAATGTTTGCCTATTTCTTTTCAACTAAATAGCACTTTTTTTTTAACAAGATACAAACTTTTCACTGATTGATGAAAAGAAGCAACAATGCTCAAAGGATAGCATGATCGTCATTCGAGCGAGAAAACATATGCACGGGAAAGAGTGAAACGAGACCATATAACAAGAACATCAGAAGTTGAAATAAACAAAAACACATAAAATAGAAACTTACTCAGCTCCACATGAAGGGCACGTTTCCATGAACGAGTTCCCGTGTAATTCAGCAAGTTTCTCTCTTGGTATGCCAGATCGAAGATGGAGGCCATCAATATTCTATAATGAAATATCTCGGTAAGCAAGCGAAAAAAAAAAAGAATCTTAATGTAAAGAATGCATGTAAAGTTATATAATAAAGATGGCATTCAAAAATTTCTACCAAATCTTTGAAATGATAACTTCGACTCGATTAGTCCACAATAGAAGAAATCTTGAAGGCAAAGGAGGACCAACCAAAATATGAAGGAGATTACTTTTCGAGTCGTTCGTAAAAATCTAATGTAATCTAAGCCAAAGAATATAACGGCCAAAGAACAAATGATTCCGTACTTCCAAATCCAAAAAACACAAGAACGTATCCTAGGCTTTCGTATCAAGTCATTGTCCCTAGTTCTATTTAATTCATCGAAAGACAGTGCATCCCCTCGATTGTGCCTAGTTCTATTGATTTTGATGACGAGTCTGAGGTCGATTTTAAGTAGTGGGGAGCTTGACCAGCAGCCTAATGGTTCGTTTTTTGGATGATATTGTTACCGAAGACTTCTTTGTAGACGATCTTGTCTCTTTGTTTCAGTGAAATCGACAGCACCATACATCTCCCTCCATCTTTGGCACAATCCTCTTGTTTAGTTGAAGTCAGTGGCCTCCTCTTTTGTGCAACTCCTCCTTTGCAATCAGAGGTGATCGGTCAAAAGGTTTCACAGTAGGCTCTTTGTCCATCTCGTATCCCGATAATCTTGGAGTATTAGAGGTCTACGAGTCTGTTCTAATAGCATTAATCTGAAGGGTTTTTTCCCCCTCTTCTCCAGTGCCCTGACATGGTGCTGCTCTTTCAAGAAACAAGTTCCAAAGTCATCTTTTGGGCTTTGTGGTACCACTTGTTCGATCCGGAGGGTTGCTTTTCTTGTGGATTGATAGCAAGGTCTTCGTCTTGGAGGTTTTAAAAAGTTGGTATTCTCTCTCGGACAAAGTCCCTTTTCCGCTCGTCAATTTCATCAGGAATGGTGTAATTCTCGAATGTCTGCGGCTATCTCTCTAACGTCTTCGCCTAAGTGATCCTAAAGCTTTTTGTTAGCTCCCTAGAAATTTTCTTGCAGAATCTTTGGATGTGATTCAGGACACGAATTGGGTTATATCTCTTCGAAATGCTTTCAGCAATCAATATGAACTTCATGTCTCTGATGATCAACATTCTGCACTACTTGGTTTGGCAAAAGCAATGAGATTGGTTGCATCATTCCGCTTCGACGCTGTATGGGAAAAGCTGAATGACATTTTGGACAATGTGGAGCGTAGTTTTTTCCCGAGTTTCCTATCATTTTTCTCTGATGGTTTCAAAAAAGAGTCTGACCATATAATGCAGGCTTGGCTCTCATGTATGGATATGCTGCAAAATATGCACCATCAACCGATATTGAACCGATATTGAGCCCAGGATAGATGCACATATTCAGGAAGTGCATCATCGGAAATTTCTCTTCGAGGCTTATTCTTTTCAGGAAAAGCTAAACATTGGAGTTTAGTTAGACACATACATTTTATATATTTAAAAAAAACGTGTTTGTGTCCTAATTCTTAAGAAGGGTCTCGGGTCCCAGAAGTGCATGATGAAGCCTTCCGCTATTTTATACCATCCCTTAGAAGTACAATGTGGGGAGATCCACTGCTTACTGTTCACGGAAACATCCGACCTATAAGAGAGTCAAGTCAACCACGTATCTTTCTGATCCCAAGACTAGCTATCCTGGGCAATGTACATTGTGAAATGGTGGTGCTGTAACAAATCCATAGTACCTTAACTTGCAGTTGCCGCACAAAGAAAGCAATCTGACGTTACTTCTAAGGGTTACTCTCTATTGAAGAAATGACCTTAAATCTTAGTGTCCTGACTCCGACCCCATGTCTTTGCTTCTTAGAGCTACGGTAAATTTAATTATATCTATACTTTGGCACTCCTAAGGCACAACAATTATAGGGGTTCGAACACAAGACCTCATGCTCTATACCAACTTTAATCACCAATCAATCCAAAAGGTCTTGTGTTCGAACACATAACCCCCTTGCTTTTTCAAAGAATCAAAAGAAATACACGAGTTGACCTTTCGTTTTCAAATGACCCTCTCCTTATTCCCTTCCTTATTATCCTTAGTGACTTTGATTGCAATAAGAACCTCATCAAAAGTTTAATCTTACAACCACAATGCTCCTCGATACCTAGAAATCGTACTTAGCAACCTCTCTCATGTTTTCAGCCAACCCCTAGGTTTTTTTACGAGAGACAATACCTTACGGATGGTCTTATACATACTTATGCCTAACTGAGCATACCTCAACTCGTTAAGGCATATCCTATCGACCAAGTAGTCACAAGTTCAAATCATCTCACCCCCATTTGTTGTCGAGCTTAAAAAAACTTGACTTTGAAAGAACTTATAAATATTTATCACTCAACTAATGAGGCAGAAATCGCACCCTTTCCAGCTAGTCCTTATATAGAAAATACCGACTTGAGTACGACCGTCCTCAGCTAGTCCTTTTATAGAAAATATATACATAAAAAAGAGGTCTCAATATGTTAACATAGCACCCATAAATGAGAAGAAAAAAATATGCACTACCTGACTAATGATGAACTTCAATATACCAGCCTTCTCTAACTCAACCAAAGCCATATGAGTCATGCTCGGCACTGCGCGATGAAACGGTAGTGATGCTTCTGGTAAGGCTTTACCTTCACGCTGGAAAATTTTATCGTGTTACGAATTCATTTGTTTATAAGCAAAAATAATGAAGGCAAGAAAAGAAATTTTCGACGAAAACACTTCATGCATTTGATAGATGTAGTACCAATGGACATTAGAAAATATCAACTTGATTTTCATAATTTAATAAATCCAGATAAAAAAAGGTTGTTCGAGCCTCAAACGTATCTTATTAAACATAGCGTAGAGATATAACTCGCCTGAAGAGTCCATATTCCTTTAGGACCTCGAAAATCAGGTATGCCACAAGAGGTCGATATTCCTGCACCCGTAAACACCACTAGATGCTTGCTCTACAATTACAAACAAAGTTTCTCAAGAGATTGCTTAGCAAGAATCTACAAATAAATGAAATAAAATAGATTTATACCTTTTGTATCATCATAGTTAGTCGCTCAATCTGCCACAAACAAATCGATGTTAAAATACCAAAAATTTAATATTTAAACCATAAAATGAACTTAAAAAACAGTCGATAATAAGAAATCCTAGGACAATGATTTACGAGAAAACGTCAAATAGGTGAAAGCATATAGTTGTACTCTCTCCTCGCTCTCTCATATCCCCCATCCATTCTAGTTCTACATACTCTCAGAATTTCGGGACAACGATTCTCTATATTTTCGGATGGTATCTCACATCTCCTAGGGAGGTAAAGAAATTTTTGGATATGGCCTTACTGTACCGCCCTTTCAAGAATGCAAAAGCCCGGTTATGGAAAAACCTCATCATGGGTTTCTTTTGGAATCTGTGGAAAGAACGAAATCAGAGAATATTTGCAGAAAAGACAGACCTACACAAAACTTTTCGACAATATTGTTTACAAAGCTGTATCTTGGTGTAAGACTGTATAGGTACAAAAAGAGATATTGAGCTTTCACCGATTAGCAACCACGAAAACAAGTTAATCATAATTCCATCAATCGAATTTGGAGGGTGAACCATCTTCATGTGCTTAACTGGGTGCTTTTATGGGCTTTTGAATTTGGAAGGAATCAAAGGACATTTGAAGACAAAGAAGCTTCTTTTGTTGTTTTTTACAATGGTAACAACTTAAACCGACCGTCAGCAAATATTGTCCTCTTTGAGCTTTCCTTTTTAGGCTTCCCCTCAAGGTTTTAAAACGCGTCTACTACGAAGAGGTTTCCATACCCTTATAAGTAATGCTTCGTTGTGAGACCTCACATTCCACCCCTCCCCTCCCCCCCCCCCCCCCCCCCCCCC